>NC_079439.1:64563662-64711162 GCF_903798145.1 Danio aesculapii
GTTAGTAAAATTATATATATTGTCAAACATGGCAGGGTTTCATAATCTCTAATAACGCAGCCTCTATTCTCAATGGCTAGGCCTCTGCTAAGCCCCGCCCACAGACAATCCACATCAGCACTAAGCGGAAAACGAGCCAATCAGCATGCAACAAGTACCAGGCAGAACTAAATGAATGGGAAGAGATATCAGGGCCAATGTCAGCCTGTGTGTCAACACTTTACTCGCATTCTGCGCGCCTGCAGGGTGTTTGTCATGTTTCCAAGCAGCACAGGAATCTTGCAGACTTTATATTTGCCTTCAGTTACAGTTTGAATACACGTAGAATGCCTGCGTAGCGTGAAAAACAAGGGGGCGTTTAATTTTAACCCAGTATCTATGTGATAAAACTACATTTAAATTATGAATATAACTGTTTTTGGATGGTTAAAGCCTATAGCAAGGTGTAAATTAAACTCAGATGATACTAACAGCTTTGTAAAAAGCTAAAACACTGACAACAACCATACAATATTGACATGCGTATTAAGTTGTCTAAAATTAAAGGGGTAGTTCACCCAAAATTTACTCACCTTGGAAACTCATCGGTTTTGAACAAGTAAATGGTGAGAATATGACAGAATTGTTCTTTTTAAAGCCCAAAATGAGCAGTTATTTCTCAACATTAAAAGAAATCATCCAACAATCACCTAAAATATGCATATTTTAGCAACATAATCATAAATTAACGCTGTCATTTGTGCAAATGATATGAACATCTTTTCCTAATCAGTCATTATACGCTTACAACAGTAACATAGTGGATCTACTTTGCTGCAGATCATTCTGATTAAAGATAACGTGACATTTGAAGGTTTTGTAATCTCACAAATACAGTAACGTTACATTTAACGTCAATAATTTAACGTTACATATTTGAAATCGTTACTACTTATCAGTACTCCAAAACAGGTTTAACTAAAACCCTTTTCACTTTAATACACATTCAATATAATAACAATACGGTCGACAGTCAAGATTAATCACAGATCTCGTGAATACTAACTTCACTTCATAGTCACAAGACTAGAAGTTCGCTAGTAAATGCAAACTGCAGCCAAGCATAGCTGACTCGCTGTATAAACGCAGGCTTTACCGAACTTCGTGTGTGTTTGTTTAGCGGAGCAGTGTAACGTTATTCTCCGTGATTTAAGTGTAACGTTAAGTTGGCTACCGGGGCCTTCAGTTCTCTCACCTGATCCGCCACGTCCTCCGCGTTGCTCATCAAATCATTTGGAGCCATGACACCGAAATACAAGAGCAAAGTCCTTGTCTGCAGGACACTTTTGGTGGTTCGCGGGCCGTTTATCGGTGTCCTTTCTCGCTCGCAGGTGTGTTACAGGTCTCGTACTAGCCTTGCTTTGCCGTCGTCTCTCTGTGTGTACACTAGAATGCCATCTCCGCCCCATAATGCCCTGCTGCTCGTTCTGTCGCCCCCTGTAGGACACACACGCCTCTGCATGCCACGTGTACTGATGCAGCCAGAATATATGGAGAGCTGTGACGTCTCAGTCCACTTTCAGGCTGTCACACATGACTCATGACATTTAATAAATTGCATTATGTACAAGTCTGAATACACAGATACATATAAATAAAAATAACTGTAGTCCCTGGGTTGTCAATAAGTATTTAGAAAACGAGGGCTGATGATGAGTGAGATTGAGTTACCCAGAGTTTACAGCAGGTCATGTTAACATGGAATTGAACCAGATTTTAGTAAAAACCCAAACAAAATAGAACAAAAATCTCAAACAATTGTTATGTGTAATAACAATGGAATTACACAAGAATAACGTGCTAAACTACTGAAACGTATTTATTACTTTCTATAAAAGGCTTTTTTTACAACATATTTATACATTTTTTCAATTTGCATATGACAACAGATTACACAGTTACAGAATAATAATCATGAAGACACAGCAAACTTTTACACCTTATTCTCACTCCCATCAACCCATTCCCTTAAAAAAAAATAAATAAATAAATAAACGAGAACAAAAAAAATAAAACAAACAAATAAAAGGATATGTTTAAATCATGTAAAGAGTGTTTCCTGAGTCTATGTTTAGACCATGATACTCCCCTACTTCCTCTAAGCTTGTTCTTGTAGTAGCCGACTGCCAACATTTACATAGTACTTCAGGAAGTTATTAAAAGGTCTCCAGATATCCTCAAACACATTTTGTTTCTTTTTGACAATGTTTGTGATCTTTTCCATTGACATATGTGACGCCATTTCTTTCATCCACTTTTCAATTCTAAGTTCACTTATATTTTTCCAATTAAGAGCAATAATATGTTTAGCTTGTAAAAGTTTGCTCCATAAGAGAGGGCTGACAGGATATATAAGGGATAAAAATCTTAGGATCCAATGTTCATTTCTTTGATAAAATTTGGTGAGTTATTTCAATAATATCTTGCCAAAAGGGTTTCACTTTCACACATTCCCAAATACAGTGGTAAAGAGTACCTCTTACCTCATTACACTTTATACAGGTATCTGGAATATTATCGTTAAACTTATGCAATATAGAAGGAGTTATGCATGTTCGCATTAACCATTTGTACTGTACGAGTTTCAGGCTATTGTTGATTGTTTGTATCTGAGCTTTCTTACATGCCTCAGTCCAATCCTCTAGAGATATTCATCTTCTATATCTTCCTTCCATAACTTTAGTTTTGATTCTGATGATTCGTTAGAACCAGATACGAATCTGTACAAAGAGGAGATTGAACCTTTATCATAACAGTGTCCTATGATTGCTGCCTCTAATGAGGAAATGTTAGGAATATCTAATTAATGATTTTGAGATGAGGATGTAAAACTTTTAAGTTGAAGATATTTTTAAAAATGGGTCTTTGGAAAGTCAAATTTGTTTGAAATTGCTGCAAAGGACATAAATAATTTATCCTCATTGTACATATCTTGTACTTTCCTTAAACCTTTTCAGCCCATATCTGAAATCCTGCATTGCTTTTTCCTTGTTTAAAATGAACATTACCCCAAATAGGACTAAAACGTGATCAGGAGGGATTTATATTCAAATATTTACAAGAATCAAACCAAATATTAATCATGTTCAATACAATAGGGTTGTCTGTGTTTTTTTAGATATTTGTGGTCTGCCGAATACAGGTATAAGTGCAGTGGTCTAACAGAACAGGATTCCAAATACCTCCAAGAAGGAGGACTTTCAGGAGAAAGATAAAACAAGATTGTACGCAGCTGAGCTGCCCAGTAATACCACTGAATGTTTGGACATTTAAGTCCTCCTCGATCTAATGGTAAATATAATAAAGTTGGACGTAGTCTGGGACGTTTATTTTGCCAATTAAAGTTGGTAAACAGTTTCTTAATTCTAGTAAACCGCGATGAGGGAGGGGGTAAGGGGATATTTTGGAACAAATAAAGAAATTTAGGGAGTATATTCATTTTTAGGATATAAAAGGCTGTTTTTGGTGATGGTGAAGTTACATGCATTGCTCAGGTGTGATTTTTTTCAGACTTTAACAGAGTGTAAAAATCTTATTCTGTGGGTCTCGTCTATCAAATCTGATCTTATTTTGTATTCTCTATTGGATTCAAGTCAGGGTATTGGCTGGGCCATTCTACAGCTTGATTGTTTTCCTCTGAAAGCATTTGAGGGCTTCCTTGGCTGTGTTTTGGATCATTGTCCTGCTAAAATGTCCAGCCTGGTTTCATATGCATCATCCTGTTAATGTAGATGTTCAACTGAATCAGCTAATATTCATTTACAATGATAAAGAGCAGAGGGTTGCTGAAAAACTACTGACAACTTTTTGGGTGAACTATCCCTTTAAACCGAGGTGACTAAAAAGTTAATTTGGGCTAAAAAATAGCATCATTTTGTGATCTTAATGTACTCTGTAGTTGAACTAATGGACAAAGTTTGACAATATTTCTGAACTTAAATAAACATTTATTTCACAAAAAAAAAAAAAAAATGTTTTCATTTTAAATATTTGTATTGTAATACTATTATTTTCACTCAGGTGTCCTTCACAGCGTTTGCAGAAATGCTTGTTGAATTCTTATGAACATGGCCTGTGAGTTTTGCATGGACTCTGCTGACTGTCTCTTTAACCTCAATTGATTTTGAAACATTTTCCAACCCCGACACATGCCACAAACAGTGTGTGGGTGTTAAGCTCACAATTTCACGCTCTTCTAAGTAATGCACCGGGTCACAGGAAATCTTTTCTTTTTCACTAGACTCACATTGTACTTGTTGCGATTGAACACTTGAGTCAGGTTTTTTGCTTTCTCTACAGTGTGACTCTTGACTTGACCTTGAGCCACCGTGTGGAGCACAAATTAAGTGTTTCATGACCACGGCAGACTTCTGAGGAGCTACAGAGCGTTTTGAGCGTGCAGATTTTGATTTGCGAGGTTTTTTAGATGGTTTGAGTTTCCTCGAGTGTAATTGCTCTCTCAAGGAACTGACATGAGGTCTGCTGAGATCTGATTGGCTGCTGTCAGAAATCGCTGACATCTCATTGGTGCAGGAACAGCCTGGAGGATCTCTCATCAGGCTGTTAGATGACACATCGCTCTCACAGTCGTCATGAGATGCCTTCTTCTGCATCTTCAGGGCGTTGTGCTTCTGAAAATCAAAAATAAGAGAGCTAGATATCGGTAATGATATAAATAAAGATACCTGGAATAGAATTCTTTCATATAATGGAAGCAAGAGGTAAATTCATACAGTATAAGATACGTCATTGGTATTACTGCACTCCAGTTCGACTTTTTAGAATGGGATGTTTGGACGATGATAAATGCTGGAGATGTGAACAAGAGATTGGCACATACTTCCATGCTTTAGGGCGGTGTACAAAGATTCAACCCTTTTGGAATCTGTGTTAGGACAATTTAAGATGCCTGGGATTTACTATTCCTCTCCTCTCACCCAGGATATGTTTTTAGGTGATAAGACTGAGGTTCCACATATTACGAATAATGAGTTCACCCTTATACAGTGTTCATACACATTTTTACTACAAGAATTCCATGACTTTTCCAGGACTTTCAAGTCAATTTTCATGACCTAATATTTCATGTGATATCTACATACACGTGGTACATCATAAGAAACATTGAAATTTAGTACAGCATACCATAAAACACGCAATAGTTTCTATTTACTTTTATATCTATGTAAAATAGATGCTTACACAGCACTAATAATGTGAAAGCATGTTTTGGCAAAGAAAAGAAGTAAAAACAACTAACCTCCACTCCAATATACAGATATATGTTAAACTAATTTTAGATAATCTTAATAGTTTGTTAAACTAGTAATCGTAAGTAAAACTACTTTTGTTATAAAGCCACGATCACACTGCACTTTTCGTTCCATAGACTTTCATTTATAGGCATGCGAATGCAGCATACCAGAAACGCAGTGTTGGAAACAGTACTGGAAAATCATACTCAAGTAAAAGTACCATTACTTGCCTAAAAATGTAGTGCAAGTAAAAGTATCTGCAGTAAATATTACTCAAAGTATGAGTAAAAAACCCTTTTAAAAGTAGTCAAGAGTTGTGAGTAATATGCTGTAAAAAGCTGATGCATTTACATGTAATTAGTGGATGTGTGTAAACATAACTTTCTGTAGTGCCTTAATTATTGCCCAACAGACACACAATGTCATAAGACGTCAATATTAGGTTTGATTTAGTTCGATGTCAGGTGACTCAAATTCAATGTCTAGCCAGCGTCTAAGGACAATTTTATTTTGATGTCCAATAACGACGTCAAATGACGTTAATATTTGGTTGATTTTAGCTTGTGTTGGAAAGTGACCAAAATCCAATGTCGAACCAACACCTCAAACCAACGTCATATTGACGTCAAATACTGACATTTATTCGTCAGGTATGGTAACCAAAATCCAACGTCTGATAGACGTCATATTGGTAACGTCCACACGTCATTAGATGTTGATATTTGGTTGATTTTAGGTTGGACGTTGGACATTGACGTCGGCCTGACGTTGGGTTCTGACGTCAACACGCTTTTCATTTACTTACAAAATGCAACATCCCCATGACGTTGGGGTGCAACTTCAATCAGATGTTATGTTGAGGTCTTGTGTCTGCTGGGTGTCTAAGGCCATTTCTGTCATCATGCAGTAAACATCCGTCGTCTTCTCATCAGTGACATGCATCTAAACATTGGGTCTCTGGGTCAATACGTGTAAAGATTTTGGATATCTTCTTGAACACTTTTATTGCTTCCAAACAGTTTGCTTTAATTATGAAGCGCACATGTCTTGAGGTAGTTCATTGTGATGCAATTTACCTCTTTACTTCTATGTGCGATTTTATTGGACAGGAATCACAGGACTGATTTTTCTAATACCCATAGACAAGAAAAAATAAAGTAGTGACTGCAGGTTGAAAGAAAGTAGTGGAGTAAAAGTACTACAGCACTAAAAATATTCTCAAGGGAGAGTAAAAGTGCACATTTATATAACTACTTAGTAAATTACAATTCCTGAGAAAAACTACTCAATTACAGTAATTAGAGTATTTGTAATTAGTTACTTCACACCACTGCTGAAACACAAGCATGTGCGATGTGTCACTGCATTCGAAAGTTCAAGCTTGGTGAATTCTTACCTGCGAAATCCTATCAGGTGATTGCTTGAGACCAATAGAAGATAATTTAAAATAAGAAATTAAAAACATGGAGCAATCGCTCACTTTTATTAATGTCTAATCTTATTGTTTAACCCCGCTTCTTTTCGCAGCGCCGTACAACAGAAATTTGCCAACTGACCTAGCCGAGGCTCGAACCAGCGACCTTCTTGCTGTGAGTAAGAAGTGCTACCCACTGCGCCACCGTGTTGCCGGAAGTGGTTATGTGGGAGAATTTCATTTCTTCACTTAAAATATGAACGTGTCTACCCTGTTGTGTTCTCTGGTATTATCTTTATGCATTTGTTATTGTTTCACTAATATATATTTTTTCTAAATTGTGAAGTATTTGTATGCATTTTGTATTTTATATTAAAAAAAAAACAATAAAAACATTTTCAAAAAATAAAAATAAAAATAAGAGAGCTTTGCATTAGCTTCTCCTATATATTATAAAAACAGACATGTTTGTGAGTAGTGATATAGCCATGGGCTAGGACCATGTGGTGAAGACATTATAAAGAGCTGTTCAGACATGACATCCAAATGCCTAATTTTCTCTCCCTTGAGCTTCTAATTTATAGATAAATACAATGCTCAGCATATATAATTACACCCCTCACAAATCTCCCGTTTTTTTATTTAATTTTTTAAAGATTTATTTTTGGCCTTTTAGCCTTTATTAGGTGAATAGGGCAGTATTTCAGACAGGAAGCGAAGTGGGAGAGAGAGAGGGGATAGGGGCGGGAAATGTCCTCAAGCCGGGATTCGAACTCGGGATATTTTTCTATAGAAAGCTTTTTTTTTAGAAAGCTTCGAACTCGGATATTTTTCTATAGAAAGCTTCACAATATTATATTTGTGCATATACATTAGATTAGTCAGTACTGAAGTCAAATCTGGAGCTTATTTAACAAAATTAATTATAATGGTCCAAAACGAGTACACAAAATTTATATCTTAGGAAAAAATATAAAAAAATTTAATAAAAAAAAAAGAGCAAAATTCAAGAGGAACTAAAAATATATTAAATTGTGTTGAAAGTTTCTCATTTGTAATTTTTTTCCCCAATATTTCGCATGAATTTATATGTATTATCTTTCTGTTACTAAAATTGTATTTTAATAAATATATCTGTTTAATAAATCAGTTTTGTTTCAATGCACAGTAATAAATTACCTATATTCACTGAGAAATGGATACAAATATTAATTTTCTGTAAGTGTAGTAGTGCTGTGCGTTATTTGTTTAACCCTTTAAGATTACGTGCTGACTGACTGACTGACAGGTGTGTGATGCGTGAGGCAAGCAAACACGACGTATAGCCGTTTCACTTAACTTCAGGACGCATTAATACCGCTCTGTAGGTCTGTTGGACACATTCATAAATATTCCTAGCAAATCTAATAAATGCTGGAGACATACTTGTTACATAAACGCTCTAAATCGCACTTCAGCAGCGTTTATTTGAGAGCGCACAAGAAGATCTGCCCTTAAGCAGTGCGTATTTGAGGGGGCGTGCAAGAAGTTTTGTGCATGAACAGGGGAAATCGGCGCGCAAGCAAAGAGATTCGCTTGCTCGTACACATAATTGCAATCTCGACTTGTAATGCTGCGCTCACGACATTTGTCATTGAAATAACACCACTGATAGTTGGTAGATGTGTAAAAAAGCCCTTCCGCCTCAGCTGGAAAAAAATCCTAGAGGAAACACTGGGATAGTTTGCACAATAAAATGAAATTTCTGCCATCATTTACTGATGTATCACAAAGCTGTTTCTACTGTTGAACGCAAAATAAGATTTTTTGAAAAGAGCTAGAATCCTGCAACCAAGTTTTCGGCATTCTTCAAAATATCTTCTTTTGTGCTCAACTGAAGTATAAAACTCATAAAGGCTTGTAAGCACTTGAGGCAGAGTAAATAGTGAGCAAATATTCATTTTTGGGTGAACTATCCCCTGAAATATCCTCTAGTTGTAGGCAATTTCTTTTAGTAAAAGCTCACGCTACTGTTTAAATGTTTGAGGTCAGTAAGACTCTTTAAAAATAAATGTTTCACAAGCACCAGATCATTAGATTGATATACAGACTAATATTAGATTGATATAAAATATACAGCTTAATCAATAGCGTAAACTGAATTAAAATATTTAATAAATATATAACTATTTTTACAGTACTTTTGATTAATTTCTTATATTTTAAAAAAACAGCAGCCTCAAAATAATTAGGAATAATTGACCTTAACATTTAGAGCTAGTAAGTAACAGAGGCCTGAGCAACAGTTATATAAACTAATGCAATTATTACAGGAAAAAAGAGATAAGCAATAAAAAACCAACTGCATACTTTTCCTCACCTGTAGGTTCTGGAAGTGCATAAGAGACCTGCAGTGAGTCTCCCGTGCAGAAGACTCAAAGTGGTAGAATTTATGACACAGCTTGCAGAGAAATCCAGCAACAGGGACCACAAAACTAGTGCCTGAGGGTCAGAAGGTAGAGCTGTTAACTTAAGCCTCTTTTACATCCATTTCATGATGCATTTTGGATCACTAGCAGCATGTATTTGTCCATTTCGATCACTTTTCTAAGGGTCTACAGGTGGGTGCATGCATGGCTTTCTCTAATTTTTAAATCTAATAATGTTAAATATGCTATATACAGTTGAAGTCAGAATTATTAGCCCCTGTTTATTCTTTTCCCTATTTATGTTTCATGGAGAGAAGATTTTTTTCAACACATTTCTAAACATAATAGTTCTAATAACTTATTTCTAATAACTGATTTTTTTTATCTTTACCATGATGACGGTACATAATATTTGACTGGATATTATCAAGACATTTCTATGCAGCTTACTGACATTTAAAGGCTTAACTAGGTTAGGGTAATTAGGAAAGTTATTGTATAATGATGGTTTGTTCTGTAGACTATCGAAAAAATATAGCTTAAAAGGGCTAATAATTATGACCTTAAAATGTTTAAAAAAAAAATAATTAAAAACAACTTTTATCCTAGCCGAAATAACAAATAAGACTTTCTCCAGAAGAAAAAATATCATCAGACATACTGTGAAAATTTCCTTGCTCTGTTAAACATCATTTGGGAAATATTTAAAAAAGAAGAAAACAAATTCAAAGGGGGGCTAATAATTATGACTTCAACTGTATATATATATATATATATATATATATATATATATATATATATATATATATATATATATATATATATATACATACATATATACATATATTTATCATTAGGTCTATCTATGCTACAAAATAGTGCTGCACTTTATATCGAAAAATGAACATTATCGAAGAGGTGCAATAAATCAAACTAATTTAATTGTCTTGTCATTTAATAAGATTTATGTGATCATGTTGAATGTATTTGTGTTATGTTTTGCATCTTATGTGATATATGTGTTGATGCTGAATGTAATTGTAATTCCAGGTCAATAGATCGCAAATCTCAAGTGGTTTCCCTGGTAAAACAAAGGTAAAGAAAGTAAAAATTAATTTTAAGCAATTGTGTGTTATACAGGTTGTTGATGCAAATTTGACCAATCAGAAGGGGCCTTAATATTTTTATACCCACTTCCCCAGTAGGTACTTTAATTCTATTGGCCGAAAGGTATACATACATAGTGCCACAAAGCAAGAGTTGAAAATAGAGGAAGTAGAGTCAAGGCAGTGAAATGATAAAAGCAAATAATAATAATAATAATAATAATAATAATAATAATAATAATAATAATCACAATTTCTGTAGAGGTTTTTAGTCATTCCCAGTATCGTGCAGCCCTACTACAAAAGTAGCCTGAAGCATTTTTGACTTCCTCCCCTAATTTTAGACCATATTTAGGGACCGAGCACCTACGGTGCGTAGGCCCTATTGTATCTGTAATGTTTTTTATTATTAGGGACCGAGCACCGAACGGTGCAAGGCCCTATTGGAATTGCTCCGTTTATTATTATTATTATTATTATTAGGGACCGAGCACCGAACGGTGCAAGGCCCTATTGGAATTGCTCCGTTTATTATTATTATTATTATTATTATTATTATTATTATTAGGGACCGAGCACCGAACGGTGCAAGGCCCTATTGGAATTGCTCCGTTTATTATTATTATTATTATTATTAGGGACCGAGCACCGAACGGTGCAAGGCCCTATTGGAATTGCTCCGTTTATTATTATTATTATTATTATTATTATTATTATTATTATTCTTATTATTCTTCTCCCGAATGAATCGCGATTTTGAGGGTCTAAACATGCCCGAAAACTCACGAAAATTTGCACACGCCCCAGAAGTGGCGAAAATTTACGTTTGTTATAGGCTTCGGAAGTGGGCGTGGCAAAATGACTCGACAGCGCCACCTAGAAAATTGATACGGACAAGCCCCCGAGCCACGAATCACGCACATGCACGAAAATTGGCACACACCTCAAACATGCCAAGACCTACAAAAAAGTCTCAAGGAGCGATATCTCAAACCCAACAGGAAGTCGGATATTTATGGCTTCCTGCGGCGAAAAAGTGGCAATTTTGCCATTTCCAGGCGTTGTACTTTAACGAACTCCTCCTAGGGATTTCATCCGATCGACACCAAAATTGGGTTATGTCATCTAAAGACCTTGGCGATGTTAAATTGCGAAGCTTTAGAGTTTTCGGCGATGGGCGTGTCCGTGGCGGACTCGCAAACTTTGATGATTCGCCACGAAACATCAAGTTCTTATAACTCAGGCATGCATGATCCGATCTGCCTCAAAACTCACACATTTGATAAGAGTCCTGACCTGAACATGTTTACATGCCAATATTCCGATACAGTTATAGCGCCACCTGCTGGCAAACTTAAAATTGCCTATAACTCAGGCATGCATGATCCGATCTGCCTCAAAGTTCACACATTTGATAAGAGTCATGACCTGAACATGTTTATGAGCCAATATCCTGATACAGTTATAGCGCCACCTGGTGGCAACAGTAAAATTGCCTGTAACTCAGCCAAACAATGTCCAATCTGCCTGAAAATTCACATGTTTCATGAGTTTCCACTACTGAAGACATCTACATGCCAATCTTGAGTCACAGTCATAGCGCCACCTGCTGACAGGACCAAGTATGGCATAAATCTGTGATTTTCTCAGATTTTTTTATGTATCGGCTTAAATTATTATTGTTCGCGGTTCTCTGTCGTCCTACGGCCACCGGGCGGCGGTGAGCCCGTGTGCGAGGTCCCTATCATCGCTGCTTGCAGCTTTAATTATTATTATTATTATTATTATTCTTATTCTTCTCCCGAATGAATCGCGATTTTGAGGGTCTAAACATGCCCGAAAACTCACGAAAATTTGCACACGCCCAGAAGTGGCGAAAATTTACGTTTGTTATAGGCTTCGGAAGTGGGCGTGGCAAAATGACTCGACAGCGCCACCTAGAAAATTGATACGGACAAGCCCCCGAGCCACGAATCACGCACATGCACGAAAATTGGCACACACCTCAAACATGCCAAGACCTACAAAAAAGTCTCAGGGAGCGATATCTCAAACCCAACAGGAAGTCGGATATTTATGGCTTCCTGCGCCGAAAAAGTGGCGTTTTTGCCATTTCCAGGCGTTGTACTTTAACGAACTCCTCCTAGGGATTTCATCCGATCGACACCAAAATTGGGTTATGTCATCTAAAGACCTTGGCGATGTTAAATTGCGAAGCTTTAGAGTTTTCGTCGATGGGCGTGTCCGTGGCGGCCTCGCAAACTTTGATGATTCGCCACGAAACATCAAGTTGTTATAACTCACGCATGCATTATCCGATCTGCCTCAAAATTCACACGTTTGATAACCGTCCTGACCTGAACACGTTTACATGCCAATAATCCGATACAGTTATAGCGCCACCTGCTGGCTACAGGAAATGACATGATTTACAGCGAAACAAACTCCTCCCACAAATTTTATCATATCAGCACAAAATTTGAGTGCTGTCATCTGAAAGCAGTATCGATGATATATTGTGAAGGTCTAGAGTTTTTGTCGATGGGCGTGTCCGTGGCGTACTCGCAAACTTTGATGATTCGCCATGAAACATCAAGTCGTTATAACTCAGGCATGCATGATCCGATCTGCCTCAAAACTCACACATTTGATAAGTGTCCTGACCTGAACATGTTTACATGCCAATAACTTGATACAGTTATAGCGCCACCTGCTGGCAAACTTAAAATTGCCTATAACTCAGCCAAACAATATCCGATCTGCCTAAAACTTCAAATGGTTGATAAGATTGCTCTCCTGAAGACAACTACCTGCCAATATTGAGTCACAGTCATAGCGCCACCTGGTGGCAATAGTAAAATTGCCTATAACTCAGCCAAACAATGTCCAATCCGCCTGAAAATTCACATGGTTGATTAAAATCCTCTCCTGAAGACATCTACATGAAAATATTGAGTCACAGTCATAGCGCCACCTGCTGGCAGTAGGTAGTTTGGCTTATAACTCATCCACACAATGTCCGATCAGGCTGAAACTTCACATGTTTGATGAGTTTCCACTACTGAAGACATCTACATGCCAATCTTGAGTCACAGTCATAGCGCCACCTGCTGACAGGAGCAAGTATGGCATAAATCTGTGATTTTCTCAGATTTTTTTATGTATCGGCTTAAATTATTATTGTTCGCGGTTCTCTGTCGTCCTACGGCCACCGGGCGGCGGTGAGCCCGTGTGCGAGGTCCCTATCATCGCTGCTTGCAGCTTTAATTATTATTATTATTCTTCTCCCGAATGAATCGCGATTTTGAGGGTCTAAACATGCCCGAAAACTCACGAAAATTTGCACACACCCCAGAAGTGGCGAAAATTTACGTTTGTTATAGGCTTCGGAAGTGGGCGTGGCAAAATGACTCGACAGCGCCACCTAGAAAACTGATACGGACAAGCCCCCGAGCCACGAATCACGCACATGCACGAAAATTGGCACACACCTCAAACATGCCAAGACCTACAAAAAAGTCTCAAGGAGCGATATCTCAAAACCAACAGGAAGTCGGATATTTATGGCTTCCTGCGGCGAAAAAGTGGCGATTTTGCCATTTCCAGGCGTTGTACTTTAACGAACTCCTCCTAGGGATTTCATCCGATCGACACCAAAATTGGGTTATGTCATCTAAAGGCCTTGGCGATGTTAAATTGCGAAGCTTTAGAGTTTTCGTCGATGGGCGTGTCCGTGGCGGCCTCGTAAATTTTGACGACTCGCCACGAAACATCAAGTTGTTATAACTCAGGCATGCATTATCCGATCTGCCTCAAAATTCACACGTTTGATAACCGTCCTGACCTGAACACGTTTACATGCCAATATCCCGATACAGTTATAGCGCCACCTGCTGGCTACAGGAAATGACATGATTTACAGTGAAACAAACTCCTCCCACAAATTTCATGATATCAGCACCAAATTTGAGTGGTGTCATCTGAAAGCAGTATTGATGATATATTGTGAAGGTCTAGAGTTTTCGTCGATGGGCGTGTCCGTGGCGGACTCGCAAACTTTGATGATTCGCCACCAAACATCAAGTTGTTATAACTCAGGCATGCATGATCCCATCTGCCTCAAAACTCACACATTTGATAAGTGTCCTGACCTGAACATGTTTACATGCCAATAACTCGATACAGTTATAGCGCCACCTGCTGGCAAACTTAAAATTGCCTATAACTCAGCCAAACAATATCCGATCTGCCTAAAACTTTACATGGTTGATAAGATTGCTCTCCTGAAGACATGTACATGCCATTATTGAGTCACAGTCATAGCGCCACCTGGTGGCAACAGTAAAAATGCCTATAACTCAGCCAAACAAAGTCCGATCTGCCTGAAAATTCACATGCTTGATTAAAATTCACTCCTGAAGACATCTACATGCCAATCTTGAGTCACAGTCATAGCGCCACCTGCTGACGGGAGCAAGTTTGACATAAATCTGTGATTTTCACAGATTTTTTTTATGTATCGGAATAAATTATTATTGTTCGCGGTTCTCTGTCATCCTACGGCCACCGGGCGGCGGTGAGCCCGGGTGCGAGGTCCCTATCATCGCTGCTTGCAGCTTTAATTATTATTATTATTATTATTATTATTATTATTATTATTATTATTATTATTCTTCTCCCGAATGAATCGCGATTTTGAGGGTCTAAACATGCCCGAAAACTCACGAAAATTTGCACACGCCCCAGAAGTGGCGAAAATTTACGTTTGTTATAGGCTTCGGAAGTGGGCGTGGCAAAATGACTCGACAGCGCCACCTAGAAAATTGATACGGACAAGCCCCCGAGCCACGAATCACGCACATGCACGAAAATTGGCACACACCTCAAACATGCCAAGACCTACAAAAAAGTCTCAAGGAGCGATATCTCAAACCCAACAGGAAGTCGGATATTTATGGCTTCCTGCGGCGAAAAAGTGGCGATTTTGCCATTTCCAGGCGTTGTACTTTAACGAACTCCTCCTAGAGATTTCATCCGATCGACACCAAAATTGGGTTATGTCATCTAAAGGCCTTGGCGATGTTAAATTGCGAAGCTTTAGAGTTTTCGTCGATGGGCGTGTCCGTGGCGGCCTCGTAAATTTTGACGACTCGCCATGAAACATCAAGTTGTTATAACTCAGGCATGCATTATCCGATCTGCCTCAAAATTCACACGTTTGATAACCGTCCTGACCTGAACACGTTTACATGCCAATATCCCGATACAGTTATAGCGCCACCTGCTGGCTACAGGAAATGACATGATTTACAGTAAAACAAACTCCTCGCACAAATTTCATCATATCAGCACCAAATTTGAGTGGTGTCATCTGAAAGCAGTATCGATGATATATTGTGAAGGTCTAGAGTTTTCGTCGATGGGCGTGTCCGTGGCGGACTCGCAAACTTTGATGATTCGCCATGAAACATCAAGTTGTTATAACTCAGGCATGCATGATCCGATCTGCCTCAAACCTCACACATTTGATAAGTGTCCTGACCTGAACATGTTTACATGCCAATAACTCGATAAAGTTATAGCGCCACCTGCTGGCAAACTTAAAATTGCCCATAACTCAGCCAAACAATATCCGATCTACCTAAAACTTCACATGGTTGATAAGATTGCTCTCCTGAAGACATCTACATGCCAATATTGAGTCACAGTCATAGCGCCACCTGGTGGCAACAGTAAAATTGCCTATAACTCAGCCAAACAAAGTCCGATCTGCCTGAAAATTCACATGGTTGATAAAATTCCACTCCTGAAGACATCTACATGGAAATATTGAGTCTTAGTCATAGCGCCACCTGCTGACGGGAGCAAGTTTGGCATAAATCTGTGATTTTCTCAGATTTTTTTATATATCGGCCTAAACTATTATTGTTCGCGGTTCTCTGTCGTCCTACGGCCACCGGGCGGCGGTGAGCCCGTGTGCGAGGTCCCTATCATCGCTGCTTGCAGCTTTAATTATTATTATTATTATTATTATTATTATTCCGCCCCTAATCGGGGCACTTTTGAGGGTCTAAACGTGCTCGAAAAGTCACGAAAATTTGCACACACATCAAACGCGGCGTAAATGGTCGGCTGATATGGGTCTCGGAAGTGGGCGTGGCAAAATGACTCGACAGCGCCACCTAGAAAATTGATACGGACAAGCCCCCGAGCCACGAATCACGCACATGCACGAAAATTGGCACACACCTCAAACATGCCAAGACCTACAAAAAAGTCTCAAGGAGCGATATCTCAAACCCAACAGGAAGTCGGATATTTACAGCTTCCTGCGGCGAAAAAGTGGCGTTTTTGCCATTTCCAGGCGTTGTATTTTAACGAACTCCTCCAAGGGATTTCATCCGATCAACACCAAATTTGGGTTTTATCATCTAAAGGCCTTGGCGATGTTAAATTGCGAAGCTTTAGAGTTTTCGTCGATGGGCGTGTCCGTGGCTGCCTCGCAAACTTTGATGATTCGCCACGAAACATCAAGTTGTTATAACTCAGGCATGCATTATCCGATCTGCCTCAAAATTCAAACATTTGATAACCGTCCTGACCTGAACACGTTTACATGCCAATATCCCGATACAATTATAGCGCCACCTGCTGGCTACAGGAAATGACATGATTTACAGTGAAACAAACTCCTCCCACAAATTTCATCATATCAGCACCAAATTTGAGTGGTGTCATCTGAAAGCAGTATCGATGATATATTGTGAAGGTCTAGAGTTTTCGTCGATGGGCGTGTCCGTGGCGGACTCGCAAACTTTGATGATTCGCCACGAAACATCAAGTTGTTATAACTCAGGCACGCATGATCCGATCTGCCTCAAAACTCACACATTTAATAAGTGTCCTGACCTGAACATGTTTACATGCCAATAACTCGATACAGTTATAGCGCCACCTGCTGGCAACACTAAAATTGCCTATAACTCAGCCAAAAAATATCCGATCTGCCTGAAACTTCACATGGTTGATTAAAATCCACTCCTGAAGACAACTAAATGCCAATATTGAGTCACAGTTATAGCGCCACCTGCTGGCAACACTAAAAATGCCTATAACTCAGCCAAAAAATATCCGATCTGCCTGAAACTTCACATGGTTGATTAAAATCCACTCCTGAAGACAACTACATGCAAATATTGAGTCACAGTTATAGCGCCACCTGCTGTCAACAATAAAATTGCCTATAACTCAGCCAAACAATGTCCGATCTGCCTGAAACATCACATGGTTGTTAAGACTCATCTCCTGAAGACATCTACATGCCAATATTGAGTCACAGTGATAGCGCCACCTGCTGACAGTAGGTAGTTTGGCTTATAACTCATCCACACAATGTCCGATCAGGCTGAAACTTCACATGTTTGATGAGTTTCCACTACTGAAGACATCTACATGCCAATCTTGAGTCACAGTCATAGCGCCACCTGCTGACAGGAGCAAGTATGGCATAAATCTGTGATTTTCTCAGATTTTTTTATGTATCGGCTTAAATTATTATTGTTCGCGGTTCTCTGTCATCCTACGGCCACCGGGCGGCGGTGAGCCCGTGTGCGAGGTCCCTATCATCGCTGCTTGCAGCTTTAATTACACTTGTATTTAACAAGTACACATTTTACACTAGTGATCAGATAGTCAAAAATGCATCTTATAACCGAACACTGAAAATGAAATTATTTGACAATCTAGAGATGTGGTGGCACTCACCGTATTGTGTCTCTGGATCATACGCCTCATAAACAGTCGTCTCATCCGGAGCCATCTCTCTGTGAGCAGGATGCTATCCACAAAATTCAAGTCAAACTATAAGAGTAACAGAAGAGATCACATACTGTAGTCATGAAACTAACCTTCTCAAACACCGCAAACTCTTCCTCATTTCCACCCTCCTCATAATCGTCTTCCCCCTCAAAGCAGCCGACAGCATCCACTGTTATGAGTTCCTCCATAACCTCTGGGTCACCCTCGTGTCTTAACTGCAACGATGTGGAAGTTGATGCAGAAGTTATACAGATGACATTTTATCCATTAAAGTTAGTTGCTGAGACTTTTATTTCAGCATGTTGATGTACTTTCAAATGAAATAGTAGGGGGTGGGGCTTTCTTTCTGCGCATCATGCCCTAAGCAAATGAACAATAAAAGGGGTGAGGTTAAGAATATTGTGGCTGAAGCAAGCAGCAACATCCCGGTAAAGTCTAGATCGATACGCGGCCGGCCAGAAGTGTGATTAGCACATCAATAAAGCAGCATATTTTTTAAGACACTGTATAACAATAAATAATATTTTTACAGTACTGTGACGGTTGGGTTGGGAAAAAATTGGAAATTTAATGATTAAAATAAATAATTCTTGTTAACTTCAGGCTGCAACCATATCCGATCTAGCAACAACCCAACATCCAGCTCTCCCTTGTGAAGCCAATACGGAAGTAACTGAAACTGCAATTAATTGAAACTCCGCTAGTCCTAGCTCCAAAATAGAGCACATTTCTATTGAGCCCAATGTTAAAATGACCAACTTTACAGCAGACAAAAGGTTTTTACAGCCTGGCACAAAAAACTATTTGTTTATATAGCTAATATTACCATTCATGACAACCATGAGGAGTTTTTATAACTCGTCTGTTTCGTATATAATAAGTTATATTAAGTCTGCATAATTAAGGGCGTGGCCACTTGAGTGACAGCTAGGTCTCTTGATGGTCGTCATCATATCACCTCAGCTGATTCCGGCTGATTAGCCGCTGAACTCGGCATATACATCGTACTTTTGTTGTGTTTTATGTGGCTTTATACAGTCAGTTGCCATTTGGAATTATTTCCAACAAATATCTGATGATTTGGCATGCTGTGTGCACTTAATTGTGCTCACAAACCATTCAAGTGTCCTCCATTTCCCAGGTGAGTGAAATTCTTATATACTTATATATCATATCTATAAATGTATTTCTTATATTTAAGATCGTTTATCATTTATAATTGTCTTTAGAAATGTAATGCACTCCAGAATCTGATCAATTGCTTAGCTGCAGGCTATAGAACAGTCACAGGGTATATGCGGGAATCCTAAAGGCAATTTCAATATCTTTTAAGACTTTTTAAAGACGTAGATTATTTTAAGACCTCAATGCCACTTCAGGTTCTTATCAGTATCAAACCTTTAACTTAATAAACAGTTGTAGTTAAATCAATGGAGCACAACCATGCAACAAAACTTAGATAAGTTCAGAAGAAGCAAAGCTTGAAAGAATAAATTACATGGTTGTTTTCAGCGTCAAGCTTTAGCCACTGTTTAAACTCGTCTTTCTCCAACCAGGAGTATGCAAACTTACATTTTTCCATTTTGAGGAGGACCTCGTAAAAACCTGATTAAGACTTTTCAATACCTTTTAAGGGCCTTAATTTTCTCATTATTAATTTATCCACTTTTAATACTTTTCAAGACCCCGCAGACACCCTGAGTCATCTGAAATGTTGTCATACAGTGTTATGCCTTGATTTCATAAATAGCCTTGCATTTACTAACACAGACTACATTTGAAGTATTTGGATGTAATTCGCATTCTCCTCCTGTAGAAAAACATCACAAGAGCAATGCCTAGTGGCTCAATGTATTACAACAGTGTTTTTAAAGGACGAAACACTTTATTGATATAGTTTACAACTAAGCACAAGTGGTTAGAACACAAACGAGTCGCAGGTCATGAAGTATAAAGTGTTTCTCCCAAAGAAAAATGTCTAAGCAAAATGCTAGTAAGCAAGTGTATGTAGCTCTTCTTTGCCCATTTTTGGTGACCCCCGGTTGGCACGATGACGTGCGAACTAAATGGCGACGGTTGGCCACGCCTTCTTGTAGCTTAGTTTGTGCTCTTCAGAAATCTATGGGGGACGTCACGGATACTACGTCCATATTTTTTACAGCCTATGGGCTGAAGTAGTCAAACCAAGCGGCAACCTCCCGCTCTCTCTCGGGAAGCCAATACGGAAGTAACTGAAACTGCAATTCATCAAAATTCCGCTAGTCCTGGCTCCATAATAGAGCAAGTGGCAATTGAGCCCACTGTTAGAATGGCCAACTTTACAACAGAAAAAAAGGTGTTTACAGCCTGGTACAAAGAACGATTTTGGTTCATATAGCTATTATTACCCTCCATGACAACTGTGAGGGGGGTGAATTTTTTTATAACTCATCCATTTCCTTTATTTTAGGTTATATTAAGTTTGCATAATTAAGGGCGTGGCCACTTGAGTGACAGCTAGGTCTCGCTGGTCGCCGTCACTTCACCTCAGCTGAATCCGGCAGATTAGCCACTGATCTCGGCATATTCATCGTATTTTTGTGTTGTTTTATGTGGCTTTACACAGTCAGCTGCCTTTTGGACTTATTTCTTACAATTATCAGATGATATGGGATGCTGTGTGCACTTAATTGTGCTCACGAACCATTCACGTGGCCTTGTTTCCCATGTGAGTAAAGTTATATACTTGTATACCGTCTCTATAAATGTATTTGTTTTATTTAAGATCATTTATCATTTATAATGTTCTTTAGACCTGTAAAGCACTCCAGAATGTGACAGATTGATTAGCTGTAGGCTCTAGAACAGTCATCTGAAGCGTTATAAGTGTTTTGCTGGATTTCATCAATAGTCTTGCATTTATTAACACACACTAGATTTGAAGTGTTTGGAAGTAATTAGCATTTTCCTCCTGTAGAAAAACGTCATAAGAACAATGTTTAGTGGCTCACTGTATTACTACAGTGTTTTTAAAAGTCTAAACACTTTATTGATATAGTGTACAGCCAAGCACATGTGGTCAGAACACAAACGAGTCGCAGGTAATAAAGTATCAAGCGTTTCTCCCAATGTAAAGTCTGTCTGCCAGGTCTAAGCAAATTGCCAGCAGGCGTCTGTAGCTCCGCCCACTCTCCGCCTCTTTGCCCTAGTTTGGTATCCCGCCGTGGGTGCGATGCCGCGCGAACAAAATGGCGACGGTTGGCCGCGCCTACTTGTGGCTTCTTTTGCAGTGTTCAGAAACCTATGGGTGACGTCACGGATGCTCCGTCCATATATTTTACAGTCTATGAGTCAAACAGAAGTCGGCAGAGAATGACCGCCACTCCAAACACAAAAGCTCAGACTTTGATTGAAGATTATTAAAACAAAGATTTTTCTTCAGTGGATTTACCTGCACAAATTAATTGTTCACCTAAAGAATAACAACGTGCGTTAGCGAAATAAACATTGTGTTTGACTTTAACTTTAACATAACTTAACTCTTCTTTCACAAAAGAAAATATGTTGAAGAGTGTTGGAAAAACAAATACTATGGAATTGAGTGGGTACAGGTTTCAAACATTCTTCAGTTTTCCTTATTTTGGAACAAGACAAGAACAAGGCAGAACTGTCATTGTTGGGTGAACTATCCCATTAAATTTCTCTAAAAGCAGACATACAAACCTCTTCAACTCTCCGTTTGTGCTCAGAAGACTTCATATGCTCCACAAACTTGCGAGGAGTCCTAAAGTGGCGCTCACACAGGGTACAGAAAGGTCTTGAGTATACTTTTGCCATCTAATGTGGAGACAAGAAACAATTTTTTTTATAGTTAGAGATTCTAACCCCAAACCCTTAACCCCTAATTGCTCCCCTGACGCTGAGAGCAACAGCTGCCCACAGCTCCGGGTGTGTGCTCACAGTGTGTGTGTGTGTGTGCGTGTGTACTTGGATGGGTTAAAAGCAGAGGAACAATTTCAAGTGTGGGTAAATGCATACTTCATTTCACTGCACGCACTTCATTTGACTTCAGTTTCACTTCACTTTTGTTTAACTTCAGTTCACTTCACTTTTGTATAACTTCACTTCACTCTCGTTTAACTTCACATTCATTTCACTTCACTTCACTTGTGTTTCACTGCACATTTGTTTCACTTCACTTTACTTTTATTTAACTTCATTTCACACACTTCACTTTTGTTTAACTTCACTGCACGGACTTCACTTTTGTTTCACTTCATTTCACTGCATGCACTTAATTTGACTTCAGTTTCACTGGACGCATTTCACTTCACTTCACTTTTGTTTAACTTCACTGCACTGCATGCACTACACTTCAGTTGACTACACTTTCATTTCACTTCACTTTTGTATAACTTCACTGCACGCACTTTACTTCACTCTCGTTTAACTTTACATTCATTTCACTTCACTTGTGTTTCACTTCACTTTCATTTCACTTCACTTCATTTTATTAACCTTAATTTCACTACACACACTTTACTTTCATTTTACATCACGTTTGTTAAACTTCACTGTACGGACTTCACTTTTGTTTCACTTCACTTCACTGTATGCACTTCATTTGACTTGACTTCACGCGTTTCACTTCACTTCAATGCAGGTACTTCACTTCACCTTTGTTTAACTTCACTTCACTTTACTGCACGCACTACACTTCAGTTGACTTCACTGCATGCACTTCACTTTAGTTTCACTCCACTGCATGTATTTCACTTTCATTTCCATTGACTTCACTTTTGTTTAACTTCACTGAATGCACTTGCACACGTTTTACTTCACTTCACTGCACGCACTTCACTTTACTTCACTTTTGTTTCATTTCACTTCACTGCATACACTACACTTCAGTTGACTTTGCTTTCATTTCACTTCACTTCACTTTTGTTTAACTTCTATTCACTGCACGCACTTCACTCTCGTTTAACTTCACTCTCGTTTAACTTCACTCTCGTTTAACTTCACTCTCGTTTAACTTCACCACAATGTACACACGCACACATTCAAACTCTACTCGTCAAGAATTTCTGGATTTAATGTGTTTCTGTTTTATTATTGGTCACCTTGTGTTTCTTTGTCCGTCTGTGCTCGATAAGGTCACCAGTAAAATGACACTGGCAGGTTGGACACCAGCGCTGATGACCCATCCTCCGCTCTCTAGTACAAAACAAACAATTGTTTCTAAAATACAGTGTTATGCTCATTTTATTTTACAAATACCAATAAGTATCCCTTATTTGATATTTTTAAGTTAATACAGTAATGTTAAAATGAATGCTAAATGTTTATTTTTGTTTTTAAATGAGCAACTCTATGTAAGCTAAGAATTGTTAAACTAGCTATTTAAAAAGTTTTCTTTTTATATACTGCCTATCTCACATTGATTATCGCCATTGATTGTCAGCATCACATGTTTTGTTTACAGCACATTTTTAAAGTGTGTAGATCAGAGCATCGTTTACCTGTGTGTGCCCTGCAGGGACTGCTGGGTCTGAGGTAACGGTGTGGCCAGACAGATGTTACTCACACGCTGGATTTCCATCATACGCTTTTGATGATCTGAACTGATCATGTGAGTCTGGAAGCCCTGCAGAATTCAGTTCAATTCATCTTTATTTCTACAGCGCTTTTACAATGTATATTGTGTCAAAGCAGCTTAACTTAGATGAAGTTCTAGTAAATTGAAATAGTTTCAGTCCAGTTAAATGTATAGTAAATGTCACTGCTGAGAGCCAAAACATTGAATGGTCAATCCAAGGATGTGCAACGAAGTTAAACACTAATCACCAAAATCAACTGACTCCTCTTCTCATTAACATGGTAAAACCTTACTTGTATGTCAGGACAGCTGAGGTTGCAAATGTGGCAGGTAAATTTTACAGTGTGTTTGCTTCTGTCTTTCTCTCCATCATGGCCTGCACCGTCTGCAGTTTCCTCAGGTGAAGTGCTGAATGCTCGACTCTCACTGCTGCGCTGGATGGTCACTTTCAGGGACGTCCCAACACCCTGCACCTGAAAGACACAAAGCTTATTAACCCTGGCGTTATAACTTCCAATATAATGGAATTGTTTTTGATTGCAAAACCATGACAACATATAATCCTGCATTCCTGATGTTGCTGGTTTTTCCTGTTGGGAAAGAGGTAACATTTGTAATGTTTCAGTGCAAAAAAGCTTATGGCTTAAAAATAATTGGTTATATGGACTTTACCACCTTTGTGCACTGATATGTTTGACAAAATAAAAAATAAGTAGCTCAGCTCTCAGAACATAGTGTCTTTATGCGCACAATATAAATTGTTTTACTCCATAGCACTCCATATAATAATTGGAAACGTTTTTTGCACAGGCAAAACGGTGCCAACTAATGATTGACAGTAAAAATTAAAAATTTTACCTCTTACCTACAGAGAAAAACCCCAACAATCAAAAATAACTACTAAATAATCTAAATAATAGACACTAAATAATCATAATTATTTAGTGTCATGGCTTTGCAATAAAAAATGTCCTTATAATCGAAGTCAATGGGGCAAAAACAGTCAAGAACATAACAAAAGGGTAGTCAATTTGAACAGTACACAAGGGTTAGGGTCAGTAGATCACCTGCACCACTTTCCTATCTATTTACTATTTATTTAGCACTCATTGAGATGTACTGATGTTATCGAGGATGATAAAGATTGAAATACATTACTCAAGCTGTATTTTTCACCTCTGCTGCTCTGCTTTGATCTTCACTGTCTTCTTCAAGCTGTGCATTCCCGTTATCATCATCTGCATCATATAGAGGGGAAAGTAAAAGTATGTTTAACATTGATCATACTTAATAATAACAACTGACAAGCTAACAAAGAGAGTAACATCTTTTTTTCTGTGTATCTGTAGTTTGCCTGAGGAGACAAACAGAACAGAATGGCGCACAGTCACTAGATACCTTCATGGTCTGAAACGCTTGCAGAGTTTTCTTTTGGTGAATGCTGAGTCTTGTCTCCGTTGGCAGACTCATTGTCGTGTTCATTCAGTCTGTTCAAAACAACACATGTTTGTTTGTTTGTTTGTGATTAACACCATGTCAGCTTCTATGGCTAGTTTTTACAGCGTATAAAAAAGTATATAACAGATATAAATTATATTAAGCTTTTACGGTTTATTTTTGCTAAAAACTAGCTTTTAAATTGCTTTAAAAGAATGAACTGAATAAAACAAGTTTCAGAATTAAAGTCAGCAAAATCAAATAAATCATGCTTGACAGTTAAATTGTCTAAACAACATAGTAAACATATCTAACAACATATCTAAACCAGATAATCAAAACACTTCACTTTCAACCGAAACAGAAAAATGTATGTTACCTTTGACTTCTGTGCTTTTTCAAAGGTGGCTCTGCTAGTTCTGGGACTAGAGAATGAGGAATTTGTCCAGTGGTACCTTTGGATTTATTTAGTGCATGAGAAGGAACAAACAATTTGTTTATTAAATGCAACCTATTATGCCTTTTTTTTAACAAGATGTAAATTATCTGATGTCCCTAGAGAGTGTGAAGTTTCAGTTTAAAATACCCTACAAATATGGTTTTATAACTCTGAAACTGACCCTTTTAGGCTTTGATGCTAGTTGTGCAATTTTGGTGACTGTCCCTTTAAATTCAACTAAGCTTGTGCTCTTTTCAAAAGAGGGCGGAGCTACAAATCCCTATCATGTCAGCTCAGTTACAGAATTAAAAAACAAGACTAACATCCTATGCCTAATTCAACTTATAAAATCTCATTTAAGCTAATTAAAATATTATTAAAGAATCAGAGATGAACTTAAATGGAATTAGACTATTTGACAAAAAAAAGGGTAAATTTTACTGGGCATCCTTCATTGACCTAATAGACTGAAAAAAAGCCTGGCTATTACCTCATAAGTACTGCATTCCCAATAAAACAAAAGAGGTTCATTTAAAAAATCTTCATAAAATATATCCAGTGAATAGTACTGTGGCAAAGTATATGGAGGTTGATAGTTTATGCTCATGATGAAACCCTGATTCACATATTTTTTCAGTGTAAAAACACAAAAAGCTTTTGGAATAGCTTATATCTCCATATACTGTAGGTAAGTGCATTGCTTCTTCCAGCCCCTACAATATATTATTTGTTACTATAAAGGTAAAACTGATATATCAGAGAACTACATTGTTAACTTTATTATTTTGTATGGAAAATATTTTATTCACAAACAAAAATTCTCCAATTCACAGTCTTCTTTTTTACATTTATTAATTGAAATTGATGTATTTATTAAATCTCAGACTGGTTAAAAACAAGAAAAGTGATAGATTCTTGGATTATTATGATACTTATTTTGGAAATATCACAGATACAAAAGTCCTTCTTTCCTCTTGCTGTATTTGTGTTTTTTATGCAACTCTGCTTAATTGTTTTTTTTTTCTCTTTTGTTTTTTCTACTGCTTTATATGTGTTTATAATATTATTTAACCTGATCTGTTAAATTATTATCATTGTTACTATTCTTGTCTTTTTTTTTGTGTAAGATCGGATTTTGTATGTTTGCTATTAAAGTCAATAAAAAATAAAAATAAAA
This sequence comes from Danio aesculapii, assembly GCF_903798145.1. Classification (NCBI taxonomy): domain Eukaryota; kingdom Metazoa; phylum Chordata; class Actinopteri; order Cypriniformes; family Danionidae; genus Danio; species Danio aesculapii. Next base: position 64,590,334 of record NC_079439.1, read on the forward strand.
ATAAAAAAATTAACATCCGATTAAAATGAGGTAGAGATCGTCACTAATGGGTGGGCTTTGCCCCTCTGATGACATGTACAAAGGGAGAATGTAAATCAAAGTGTTTCAGCAGACTGTTTTATCATGAGTGATTATAAAAAAAATCATTTTTACCATTATAAGCTGGTTATATTCACAGACTGGTGCCACACAGCTGTGTTTAAATGCCTTATAAAAATTATTATTGCATAATAGGTCCTCTTTTAGGATCTTAACATACAATCCAACCACATATTTTATATGTATCAAGTCTATAAATCAAGTGTTTGATGTGTACTCACCTGCTCTCCTCACGTCTGAATTCATGTTTGCTTTCCTCGTCTGCCCATTACTTTTCTCAGCTACATTATGCACATTCTCCTTCTTTTTGTCTATATTTTGCACTGAAGCCTCCTTAAATACAAAAAAACATGCTGAATTCTCTTTTGAGGTAAAGTTGATTTTATATTCACACATTCATTCATTTGAACAGTCCCTATATAGTTTACAACGCTAATTTGAATATTCAGTTAGAAATTGCATTTAAGTAAGATTAAAAAACAACATTAGCATTATTTAATTCACTGTGAACAATGTCATACTTCGATAGTCATCGGCTGCTAATATGAATTCTCTATTTAGAATTTGCAAATAACACTTTTATTAAATTATACTATTACGGAGAAAGTCTGAATATAAAAAAATATAAAAAATAAATTCTCTTTCACGCTACTTTAAATATTGGGTCTTAAATCGCATGTAAATATGACTTCAAAACAACATTAACACTATTTAACTGGCTGTCAGCAATGCTGTACTTCGATAGTTACTGTCTGCTAATATGATTTCCCTAATAATTTACAAAGAATACTTTTCTGAAAATATATTACCAATGAGAAAGTCCAAATGTGCGATTATAAAACCAATTTAACCACACTCAGAAAATGTAGCTTTGACTTTACTGGAATAAATAACATTTTGAAACATATTAAGACATAAAAACATGTTTAATATAATAATATGCCAAACATCTGTCTAGTAGAACGCATGTACAACTATCACCTTTACATTTATAACATGTAATAATACCGGCCATATATTTTTAAAGATGGTATTAGAAAAATAACCAGTAGCTAGACAGGATAATCCTTCCATTGTGTAAATAATAAATCAATAACAGGTTCAAGTGATTAGGCTTGGCCAGAAAATATTGCTGACAGAAACTCTGTTGAATATTGTGCACTGAACATTCTGACAGCAGTGAGTCGCCTGCTTTACGATGAAAAATGCTCTGTAAACTCGCATGGACAGCATGCGTCTTATAACTGCTTAGTTTTTAAAGCAACGACACTGTAATGTACAAAACAGCTCACCTTTTAATATGAAAACAAGGCTTTCTCCATCACTGTTTATAGCAGATGGCTCTTCCTCTTGCGCTGTGGTTAGAGGCTATGGACATTAAACGCTAATGCGCCCTCTCCCGGTTCGGAAGAAGAGACTTAGTACAGTCAGTGGTTAGTGATTATTAGCAGGACTTGACCATAAACTTTTGATCACCAGCCACTGTGGCTAGTAGATTTCCAACATTACTAGCCAGTCGCCATTTTAACTTCAATTTTGTTGTTGGGAAAATAAATTTTATATGCATAAATTTGACTCTGACATGCTAAAATTACTTGATTTAGATTGTGTGTTATGTCCACATGCCTCCTCATTCATTTAACTTTTTGTGTGTGTTGTGCATGAGCTTGCTCAGTGAGCATAAGCAAATGGGTTGTGTCGCATTGCAATTAGTTTTTATTTCACATGACTTTTAAGGGCTCAAAATGAAAGATTTACCAAATTTATGTCCGACCACACCAAAATGAAACAATTATTTGTTAACCACACATTTTAAATAATGTGTCAAAACAAGCAAGATATGCTTGTATTAGTATCAGGCAGGACATCAGTTGCAGCTAAAATAGAAGCAAATGACTTTGTACTGCAGAACTAAATTGAGGTTTTGAGGTAAAAGTGGTTAAGTTTAATAGGATAACACATTTCTTATAACATTATAGCCTCCTATATGTTACTATATGCTATTAATAAAACTCTAAGATGAAACCATAGTTGCTATGCTAATATGCAAATGCTAACATAAACAACTTTACATTGTAAAAAAAATCCTGTTTGCCTTAAATTTTTAAGCTGAATCAAATTCACCTTATGAGTCCATTGAACTTATATTATGTTAAACTGACTTAAAACAGCCTGTGTAACTTATAAAGTTGAGTTAGAACACGATTAACTTAGTTTAATAAGTTACAATGAACTTAAAACTTGTGCTGTCATGACTAACTTATCAAATAATTTTTTAGTGTACGCCTGACGTGGTTTAATTTACTTTTTTGTTCCCAGAAAGTTCTCTTGTTAGCCAGTATTTTTCTTTGTCCCACTACACTGTAAACCCTAAGTTGAGACCACTCAAATGATTTAAGGGAAATTTGATTCCCTCAGTTCGTTTGAGTATATGGGAAATCGACAACTCAATTAATTGAGTTGACCAAATGTGGTCTCTTCATTGAATTAACTGAAATGTTTATTTACAGATAACTTACATGTTTAAGTACAGATAACTTAAAATGGCTAATAGATTAAACTTCCAAATTGTTCACCTTTTATATTCTTTACTTACTCCCAGGGCCATTTATATCGAAGCTTTATCGACGTTTATATCATGTCTATCTTGTTCCAAACATCTAATTTTTACGAGGTGGGTCGTTAGTCCAATGCTCAACCCCCAACCAATATGGACATACACACATACATACACTACAGCCAGTTTAGCTTATCCCATTCACCTACACCACATATCTTTGGACTGTGGGGAAAACTGGAGCACCCGGACGAAACCCATGCGAACACACAGAGAAACAGAAATGTCAACTGGCCCAGCCGGGACTCGAACCAGCGACCTTCTTGCTGTGAGGTGGCAGCGCCACTGTGTCGTTCCTGTGTGTATGTCAATTAAAAAAAATATTCTATAAGCATTTAAATATCTACTCACTAATTTAACTTTTCTTATTAGTCAGATGGGTTCAGGTGGTGCCTCTGTCCTGCTGCTTAAGCAAAATTCAGCATCACAAGCAAAACGACCACCTTGTGTCATATTATACAACATATATCACAGTTGTCAAGGCAGACTTTCAAGCGCAACTAATCATTTTAAACAGAGACATGGTGATTTGTTTAAAGAAATTAAAATGTTAAGTTCAGAGAACTGGTGACGCAGTGGCGCAGTGAGTAGCACATTTGCTTCACAGCAAGAAGGTCGCTGGTTTGAGCCTCAGCAAGGTCAGTTGGCATTTCTGTGTGCATGTTCTCCCTGTGATTGTGTGGGCTTCATCTGCATGCTCTGGTTTCCCCACAAGTCCAAAGGCATGTGCTATAGGTGAATTGGGTATGCTAAAATTGACTGTGTATGTGTGTGAATGGGTGTTTCCCAGTGATGGGTTGCGGCTGGAAGGGCATCTGCTGCCTAAAACATATGCTGGATAAGTTGGCAGTTCGTTCCGCTGTGGTGACCCCAGATTAATAAAGAGATTAAGCCGAAAAGAAAATGAATGAATGAGTTCAGAGAACTCAAAATGCCAAATTGATGCCAAAATGATGCCAAAACTTGGTATTTTAAGTAATGTCAAGTTATAACTTAATATATTTAGTATTAACAAAAAGGGGGTCGACCGTCCTACAGATTTCAGTTGCAACCCATATCAAACACACCTGCCTGTAATTATCAAGTGCTGTTCAGGTCCTAATTAACTGGTTCAGGTGTGTTTGATTAGGGTTGGAGCTGAACTTTGCAGGAAGGTCAATCTCCAGGAACAGGGTTGAGCACCACTGGAGTATAGGTTAGAACAATGTTCATAGAACGTTTAGGTTCTCGTTGAGTTACAAAATAAACCTGCAACATACTAGAAGGCTATTTTTTGTTTACCAAAAAGAACTTGGAGAACAATCTTGGTTGGTTCCCAAAAATAACCAAATGAAAACCATACGAATGGCAGAATGTTCTGCTTGGTTGTTTTATGTATTTGTATTATACACCATGAGTTAGGCCTACATTAATCCATGACAATGCTGTTATCATTTGGTCGGCCTTACTTGTTTCAAACTTTAATGAGTTTCTTTTTTTTCCGTTAAATACAAAAGAAGATATTTTGAAGAAAGCTGAAAACCTGTAACCTTTTTTAGTATTTTTTGTTTTTACAATGGAAGTCAATGGTTACAGGTTTTCAGCTTTCTTCGAAATATTTAGTGTTCAACAAAAAATTCAATCTCAAAGCTTTGAAACCACTTGACTTGGGCGTGAGTACAATGAAAAGGCTTTTTAAAAAATGTCAAAACAGTTAACAACATCAGGTTGCAACAACTTTAACCATTAGATAGAATAACCAACAGAAAAAGATGTTACATTATGCAAATTACAAAACAAAACAAAGACCATTTTGAGGATGTAAACAAAACCAATGGTCCCAACGTATTTCCTGTTTTTCATTTTTCATTCTTATAGCTTCCGAGAATCCAAAAAGAGCCACATATTGATAACATTATGATAGCTGTTTTAACATTAAGTTATGATTGAATTGCCTCTTGTTAAAGTTATGAAATATAAAATATGACCAATGACATGACCACATTGAAATGGTCTAATCTTATAAGACTATAAGAGCCATTTTTGACTTTTAAAATATTTATTTTTATGGCCATTAAAGTAAAAATATATAAATGAAAATAGAAAATAGCAAGCGTAGTAGACTAAAATCTTTATTTTTGGATGAGGCTATCCCACGGTAACTTCCGGCCGGTAGGATGTGATCAAGAACGCTGTTTTCATCATGCAGTGCGCCCTCGGTGGCCAGAAAAGACAGTGCAGCAGTCGGCGCTCCATCCCCGCATCTCTCCCGCAGGACTGACTGACTCTCCTCATCATCCTCACAGACAGGAGTAGCGCAGGGAGGAGGACGCATGAAGATTTCTGCAAAATTGAATCAAACGCTGCAAAGGACAGCTTTTAAATATTAAGGGTCCTGCCAGACCCTGTGAAGGCTCCATATAGGGTCGAATACGTCCGTTTTTTTCATTCACCGTGAAGCAGAGGCTATTATTTACTCTTCAAGATGGGCAATCGGGGAATGGAGGACTTGATTCCTCTGGTAAACCGAATGCAGGATGCCTTCTCAGCCATCGGACAAAATGCAAACCTGGACCTGCCTCAGATCGCGGTGGTCGGCGGTCAGAGTGCTGGGAAAAGCTCGGTTTTGGAGAACTTCGTCGGGAAGTAAGTGAATGGTGTCAAATTTGACGGGTGGCATAGATCACACTGTGCCTCATGCCATCTGCTATCCCGTATCATTAATTAACGTTACTCGCAAGGATATTCACTGCATTTATTTAGCGTAACCTAATGCATGTGCAGCAAAACCAACGTTTATTTATGACTGCAGAGGTATTTATTAATGGTTTAGAGGAGCTTTTGTTCGTGTTTATAAATATGGTGTTTCGTTAAGGAAATAACACTGACGAAATAAACCTCCTTTACTATGGTTTGGGCTACTTAATGTGGCCGCAAACCTGGCCTCAGTTATATGTAATCGCTTCTGGCAGCAGCCTCGTGAAGAAGAGTGACAGTGACAGAGAATGATGCTCATGGCTGACGGGTGTGTGTGTGTGTGTATGTGTGTGTTAATCATGAAGACTAGCTTTTCATACATCATACTAGAACAAGCTTATTTATTAGGAAGAGAAGGCATATTTGTATATAATATTGTGTTGTTGTTGTTGTTGTACTGATAATAGCATATGTCTAAGATAGGCTACCCAGGTAGCAAAGAATTCTGGCCCAGATTTGGCATAAAGCTGGCACAGCAGGCATTCATCCAGCACTGACTACAGCATGTGGGCCAAACATGACCCTGGTTTGGCAGAGGTGGCACCGTCTTAAAAGCGGCACACAATACTTGGGCCAGATATCAAATGTACTGTAGCATTTAACCCAGATGCTAATAATGGATATGTGGGCCATGTCAGTTTGGCCTATCTTGACCCACATTTAAAATACATTTTTATTATTTGTGAATAAATGAAAAAAAAATTCTACCAATCAGGTCACGTCGAGAAAAAGCATGCCCATAGCGCACCTAAAGGGCAATGCTTCATGGTTTTATCAATTTCATTTCAGTCCTGACACACCAACATATCTGGCTCAGTTCAGGCCCATTTATGGGTTATTAACTTGGATGAGACTTGGCCTAGATATGGTCCATGTTTGGCCCTTGACGGGAAGCCAGACTTGGTCCAGTCATGTGCCGTAATTCACTGAGGCATGTGGGCCAAGCAAAAGCTGGTTGTGTGCACCAGTACTGGGCCAGAGATATTTTGCTGTGTGGGTAATGTTGTTATCCTTTCATCAGATTGTCTTCTAGGATTTGTTAAACAACCACTCAACACGCTATATAAAGGCATTTGAAGCAGTCACTTAAGTCAGGTTTATTTTTCACCGGTCTCTCATATCGGGTGTCAGAGGGTATATACAGGCCTATCGTCTTCCTTCCATTCGTTTTCATCATCACTTTAGTCAAAATCCTGAAGGAGTGCTACTGGAATTCCGTCCATTGAATCTAATACAAAAGAGAGCAAGAGTTGTTTAAGGGGAAAATTAATGATTATATTAATACTCTGAAATTCTATTAATAATTTTAAATTATATTAATAAATTTAAAATAAAATTAATAATTTAAAATTAACGTTCAGGGTGACACGGTGGCACATTAGATAGCGCTGTTACCGCACAGCAAGAAGGTCGCTGGTTTGAGCCCAGCTGGGTCAGGTGACATTTTTATGTGGAGTTTGCATGTTCTTCCTGTGTTGGCGTGTGTTTCCTCTTGTTCCGGTTTCCACCACAGTCCAAAAACATATGGCATAGGTGAATTGAATAAGTTAAATTGGCTGTAGTGTAGAGTATGTGTGTGAATGAGTGTGTATGCGTGTTTCCTAATACTAGGTTGCAGCTGGAAGGACATCCGCTGCGTAAAAACATATGTTGGATAAGTTGGCGGTTCGTTCCGCTGTGGTGACCCCTTTTTAATAAAGGGGCCAGCCGAAAAGAAAATGAATGAATGAATGAAATTAAAGTTCTGTTGTCAAATTCATCCTCACGGTGTTTCAAACTGTATTTGAATCTTTTGTTTATGATGCAATGAAAACAAAAAAAGACTTATAGTGAAAGCTATGTTTAATGGAAGAAAGTCATACAGGTTTGGAAGGTTTGGAACAACAAATTGAGTAAATGACTGCAAGATTTGAATGATATGTTAACAATTTTATAAATAGAATTCTCTGGAACCAGTAGATCTTGCAGCATTATGACATGTTGATGCGGGTAAGCCTCTTCTGATCATCTTATCATCTTAAAAAATGCCTAAATATAAATGTAAAAAAAATTGTTAAATACATTTAAAATTACTGTTCTATTTTGATATAATTCATTCATTAATTTTTTATCAATCGCTGAATGAACCACCCACTTATCCAGCATATGTTTTACACAGCGGATGCCCTTCCAGCTGCATCCCAGTACTGGGAAATATCCATACACACTTATACTATGGCCAATTTAGTTTATTCAATTCACCTGTACCGCATGCCATGGACTGTGGGGGAAAACGGAGTACCTGAAAGAAACCAGTGCAAACACGGGGAGAATATGCAAACTCCACACAGAAATACCAACTGACCCAGTCGAGACTCAAACCAGCGACCTACTTGCTGTGAGGCGATAGTGCTAACCACTGAGCCACCTTGTCACCTATTTTAATATAATTTAACATGTAATTTATTCCTATCATGGCCGTGCTGAATGTTCAGTGATATTACATTAGACTTCATTATCACAGGATACTTCAAAGATCATTCTAATATGATGTTTTGATGCTCAAGAAAAAAAAATCATATTAAAGTTTTAAATAGAACAGTTGCATACCTTTGTTTAAACCATGAGGTGTTTTATAGTGTAAATGCAAATATCTCTACTGTCACCTTTGATCAGTTAAGCAAATCATATTCATTTGCTTTTAAATAAAAATACTGAATCTATATGTAAATAAAACAACATATTCTGAAAGCGTAGCCCTATATACATTTCTGGAGATTGCAAATTATGTAGCCAGAGGTACGTATGGCTGCATTTTGTCTTTAAAACAATCGCTATGGGGTGGTATGACAGCGTTACTTCTTGTGCTAAACAGCTGACTGCTTACCTTCGTGTGGACGGCTTTTCCGCTGTTACCAGTTTTCTCAGTAACTTGCCATGTATGTTGGCGGACTTGAGGTGCAGAGAGGAGTTGACCACAACGACAGGGTTCGAGTCTGGCGAAGAACGGTTCCAAAAAGTGGGTTATTCAAAAACAGAAGCTAAAAAATAAAATAAACAAGTAAATAACAGGGTGAGAATGTGATAAAATTTGAAAAACGAGGGCTTTCCTTTTTCTGGATTGCTTTTCAAAACACTGTTGGTTGAGTTTAGTGAAGTGGGTGGGTGCTGGTCAATCTGTGCTTTTGAAAACAATATTTGTTGGGTTTGGGGAAGGAGGAGGGTGGGTCAGTCGATTGGTCAGTAATTCAGTCAGTCAGTCGACAGCGGCCTCTGGTGGATTTATGCGAGAACAGCAGGCACGAATGGCACTCGCCAGAGAAATTTGAGATCTCAAAAAGCGTATACAACATCCTCTGGTGGATTTGCGAAAACAAAAACTCCTGGGATGGATTTGGCGTTCTCCAGAAATGTATATAGTGGTGTGTTTTCAGAATGAGCCTGGGTTGTAAAAAAAAGCATGAGTCAGAAAATGGTACACCAGTAAATCTCATCATTTCATTTAATTCTTACTTCAAACATTGTACACATTATAGCTTGCCCCAAGCTTAAACAGAATTAATAATTAACATCATTTATCTTTTAACAGCATAATTTTTATCTGGCTTACATCCAGATGAGCTCAGCATGTTTTCAGGACCAAGGACAGTTCTTTAATAAACTGTGGAGGTGCCACTTTGCTGTGGCCATATACTTTGAAGAGACACTAATTCAGCAGACTACTTGTTCCAATCCTGATTGACTTTGTTTCTTCTGTTGAACACAAAAGAAGATAGTTTGAAACCTGTAACCGACTTCTAAAGTATTTGTTGTCCTATGAAAGTCAAAATTCTTCTTTAGTGTATAACAGTATAAAGAAATTCTTAAAGGTTTAGAGGCGCAAGTAAATAGTTCATTGCCATTTATTGATTAACTATCCCTTTTAAATGGCTGCCAAATTTTTCAGTCTGGTCTGGTTTGAAGGATTTATGCACATGAAAGACTGGTCATGCTGGGAGATCCAGCTAAACAAATGTTAAGAGATCAAGACCAGCAAACCACCTTAGCTTGACCCTGGTTCAAGGCTTTATTCCTATTAGACATGTTTGTTTAGAGTCAAAAGCAACTACTGTAATTGTCTCATGTTTGTTACACAATTGGGATCAGAACTCTCCATTCAGCTGATTTAATTAGCTTGTACACACACCTGTAAAACGTGTGCAGATCACTGTCAGCTTGATATTAAGTCTAACTAGTAACAACTAGGGCTGAAACTTAGAATCAAATTAATTAAGTTAATCGATCACAAAAAATGTTAAATTACATTTGTAGTAATTGATGCTTCATTTAATAAAAAAATATTTAACACACCACGTCCTGTTTGCATTATAATTATTTGATCTGCTTGTTATTTGTTTTAATTAAGCAATATGCAGCTTGTTTTTTAAATTTTATCCTGTAATTATATTATTAGTTAATGCAATTTCTGCTGGAATAAAAAAATCCATTGTTTAAATTCAGAATGTTGTGCAGTAGCTGCAAATTCAGTTGAATACAAATGTTATATATATATATATATATATATATATATATATATATATATATATATATATATATATATATATATATATATATATATATATATATATACATATATGCTGGACAAGTTGGCGGTTTATTCCGCTATGGCGACCCCTGATGAATAAAGGGACTAAGCCAAAACGAGAATGACTGAATGAATGAATAAATATATATATATATTAGGGGTGTAACGGATCATGGTTGATCTGTGATTCATATGGATCACAACCCACAGTTCGGAACACACATGGCCGGTGGATTAATACATTTTTTTACTTGTAGATTAATCCTACATTTTTAATGATCGCCTCTCATGTCATTCAAATCACCTGTATGAAAGCATTTAGGCTTTCCTGTAAATATATAATGATGGCGGAAGAAGTTGTGGTAGGTTATTAGGGATATGGTGGGCTTGTTAGGTTATTAAACGTGTTTTCTGTCACTACTTGATTGGCCTGCATTAATGCATTCAGTGTAAGCGATTAATCGAGTGTAAGCACGATTAATCATTAAAAAGATCGGGATCTCAACACCCACACAACATAAATTATAAATGATGGTGATTTGCATATGTTTAATAAAAAACGCAATAATCAAGAAAGAGATTGAGTCTTTAGTCGTTTGAGTTAGTTATGAAGTTACAAAGAGTCAAATACCACAGAAGTACTGGGATAACAGTTTATAGTTTAGATAAAACCACTGATGTTTATTGTAAAGATTAAAATAACCGCCATATGCATTTAACTTGACGCTTAAACTGAATGTTGTAGGCAAATATTATGTTATTTAACCAATAGGTGGCGACAACCACCCAAATATGGCACTGAAAAATTCTTCAAAAATGATACGACTAGCAGTGAAGCTTGACGTTTATGAGGAAATAACTGAATCATTTATTGAAAATTAAACTAAAAATAAATAAGGGTTGTACAAGTTATAATGTTAGATTTCTACATTTAGCGTTATCAGCAACAGTAGTAACAGTGCATTTTTCACAGTGCTAAATTTTTTACCATTTATTATTATTTAGCTGATTATTTCTTCATTTTATTTTTTTAAAAATTACAGCTTCTAAGTTCTGTTTGTTAAAACTAAAAGTGTCTTACAGTACTGTTTTTGTAATAAATGAAATGCAAATTACATTAGTCTCTTGCCCTTTCTGGCTGATCTGGAAAATAATCCGATCTGTGACTAAAAAGCCATTATGTGATCTGAACCATGAGATTTGGGATCCGTTACACCACTAATATATATATATATATATATATATATATATATATATATATATATATATATATATATATATATATATATATATATATATGTGTGTGTGTGTGTGTATCTTTGATTGGCTTTTATAAATTTTTACTGCTCTGTTGCATTTCAGACACAAGATATTTTAATAATTTGGAAAAACTTATCCAATTAATTGCTTAATCAATCAATTAAAGTGGTAAACTAATTGATTATTCAAATAATAAACAGCTGCTGCAGCCCTAGCAACAACATTTGTTGCTGTCTCGAGTCGTAAACCTTCATTGTTATTCAGCAGGGCCTTCACTCAGTATTATTGGTCAGGCTGAGCTTTGTGGACACTCAAGTGTCTGTCAAGCTTGTCAGTCACAAACAGATCCATTGACCTACAGTACAATACACACAGCTGTTACAGGGAGGGACTTCACAATGCTACATGAGGACAGTAGTTTGGCATCAAATATGGTGTGTTGTCTGGCTAGATGTACAGTACTGCTCACAGTACTGGAATATTTTTTGTGGCTTCTAAAGAGACGGTTCACCTAAAAATTTCCCTTGTGTATTCATGGGTGAGCATTATGCATTGTTTATGGTGCTATCATATTTTTGTAGTGATAACAATGTGCTAGCTTACATTATTGAATATTAGTCACTCACTTTGTAAAAAACAAAAAGTTCAAAAGCCTCTAATGTGCAATGAAGCATTTAAAGGGTTAGTTCACCCAACAAAAAAAAATGTTATTAATGCCTCACCCTCATGTTGTTCCAAACCAAAGTGTTAACATGTCACAGCAATATGTAGAATAATTAATCATGAGAAAGATTTCATGATTAGTAATTTTGTACAAACTTTTTGATCCACTTCAAATGTTGACCACTGTATACAGTTGAAGTAAAAATTAGTTTTCTTTTTCTAATATTTCACAAATGATGTTTAACAGAGCAATGAATTTTTCACAATATTTCCTATAATATTTTATCGTCTGGAGAAAGTCTTATTTGCTTTAGTTTGGCTACAATGAAAACAGTTTTTATTTTTTCAAAACCATTTTAAGGCCAATATTATTAGCCCCCTTAAACGATATATATATATATATATATATATATATATATATATATATATATATATATATATATATATATATATATATATATATATATATATATATATATATATATATATATTTATTTATTATTAATATCTTTTTCAGGTTTTTATTTTTATTAAATTTGCAACTATTTCAAAAAATATTTCTTCACATTGTCATTGAGTGTAGAATTTTCAGGAAATAAATTAATTTAATCCATTTTGGAATAAGGCTGTAACAAAAAATAAATAAATAAATATATATATATATATTTATATATATTTTTTTGTTTTCAAATATTAAGAAATCAGTTATTAGAAATTAGCTATTGAAACTATTAGGTTTAGAATTTTTCTCTTCGTTAAACAGAAATTGGGATATATATATATATATATATATATATATATATATATATATATATATATATATATATATATATATATATATATATATATATATATAATTTATATTTATTTATTTATTTATTTATTTATTCATTTATTTATTTATTTATTTAGTTATTGTTACTGCCTTATTCCAAAAAATATTCTCAAAATTCTACACTCAATACCCCATAATGACAATGTGAACAAATATTTTTTGAAATTGTTGCAAATTTATAAAAAATAAAATCCTGAAAAATCATACATCAGTATTCACAGCCTTTGCTCAATACTTTGTTGATGCACCTTTGGCAGCAATTACAGCCTCAAGTCTTTTTGAATATGATGCTACAAGCTTGGCACAACTGTCTTTGGGAATTTTTGCCCATTCCTCTTTGCAGTACCTCTCAAGCTCTATCAGGTTGGATGGGAAGCAACGGTGTACAGTCATTTTTAGACCTCTCCAGAGATGTTCAATAGGATTTAGTTCTGGGCTCTAGCTGGGCCACTCAAGGACATTCACTGAGTTGTTGTGAAGCCACTTCATTGTTATTTTGGTGGTGTGATTTGGGTCATTGTCCTTCTGGAAGATGAACCGTCGCCCCAGTCTGAGATCAAGAGCACTCTGAAGCAGGTGTTCATTCAGGATGTCTCTTTACATTGCTGCATTCATCTTTCCCTCTATCCTGGCTAGTGTCCAGTTCCTGCTGCTGAAAAACATCCTCACAGCATGATACTGCCACCACCATGCTTCACTGTAGGGATGGTATTAGCCTGGTGATAAGCAGTGCCTGGTTTTCTCCAAATGTAATGCCTGGCATTCATGAAGAGTTCAATTTTAGTCTCATCAGACCAGAGAATTTTGTATCTCATGGTCTGAGAGTCCTTCAGATGCCTTTTGGCAAATTCCAGGTGGAGAGTGGTCTGATTGGTGGATTGCTGCACAGATGGCTGTCCTTCTGTAAGGTTCTCCTCCCTTCACAGAAGAATGCTGGAGCTTAGACAGAGTGACCATCGGGTTATTGATCCCCTCCCTGACTAAGGCCCTTCTCCCCCGATCACTCAGCTTAGATGGCCGGCCAGCTCTAGGAAGAGTCCTGGTGGTTCCAAACATCTTCCACTTACGGATGATGATGGCCACTGTGCTCATTGGAACTTTCAGAGCAGCAGAAATTTTTCTCTAATCTTCCCCAGCCTTGTGCCTCGAGACCATCCTGTGTCGGAGGTCTACAGACAATTCCTTTGTCTTCATTCTTGGTTTGTGCTTTGACATGCACTGTCAACCCTGGGACCTTATATAGACAGGTGTATACCTTTTCAAATCTTGTCCAATCAACTGAATTTACCACAGATGAACTCCAATTAAGCTGCTGAAACAACTCAAGAATGATCAGTGGAAACAGAATGTACCTGAGCTCAATTTAGAGCGTCATGGCAAAGGCTGTGAATACTTCTGTACATGTGATTTTTCAGGCTTTTTATTTTTATTAAATTTGCAACAATTTCAAAAATCATTTTTCACATTGTCATTATTGGGTATTGGTGTTGAATTTTGAAGAAATAAATGAGTTTAATTCATTTTGGAACAAGGCTGTAACATAAAAAATGTGTAAAAAGTGAAGCGCTATGAATACTTTCCGGATGCACTGTATATAGTAATAAACTTTCAACATTTGCATTCAACTGAATTTGCAGCTACTGCACATTATTCTGAATTTAAACAATGGAATTTTTTATTTCACCAGAAATGACATTAACTAATATTATAATTACAGGATAAAATAAAAACAAGCTGCATAATGCTTATTAGAATGAATATAATGAGCAAATTAAATAAAAATTACAGACAGGAAGAGATGCGTTAATTTTTTTTTAAAGCGAAGCATTGATTACTACTAAATTTAATTAAAAAAAATGTTGTGATTGATTAAAATTAAGTGATTCAATTATATATTTCACCCTATCTGTTACTAGACTCAACCTGACAGTAATCCATGAATGATTTACAGGGTGTGTACAAGCAAACAAAATCAGCCGAATCAACATTTCTGACCTGAAACGTTTAACAAACACAGGATAATTGCAATAGTTGCTTTTGATTCTAAACAAGCAGATTTAATAAGTAAAACCAGGGACAGGTTAAAGTGCTTTGCTGATCTCAGTGTCTCCATAAGTGTTTAACTGGTGTTTAGCCTTCAAACCAGACCAGACTTATCGACCAGACTCATACAAAAAATACTAAATTTAATTACATTTAAATTACACTTTTTAACCCAGTGGATGGGTTTGTCCATATTTGACCCAACGCTGCCAGCAGTTTTAGAGCATTCTTTCTGAATGAAGTTATATAAATGTGACTTGTACATCAATGAAGCTTATATCTGTACCAACAACACAATACAGAAATCTACATAGCACAGCCATCATGTCATACAAAACCTTTGAAATACCTTCCAAATATAGTTAGGAAGATATTTAAGAAATCTGCAATTACATGATGGTGATTCAATTATATTTAAAGCTCTAGTGGTAAATAAATTAACCTATATGCTTTTTTTATTTATGAGTATGGCAGGTCACGCAGGAGCTGCACTGCTGCAGGAATGACACGACAGATCTGAAATAATCCCAATATAAAGTCTTCCTACAGGCTTATCACAGTGATTCAGGATTAGACAAAAACACAGTTTGAGAGATGGATTCATGATACGCTTGCTCTATGAATAAGTTTATTTAAGGACGGCTTATTGGTTAGCATTGTCGCCTCAAAGCAAGTAGGTCGCTGGTTCGAGTCCCAGCTGGCTCAGTTGGCGTTTCTGTGTGGAGTTTGCATGTTCTCCCCGTGTTCGCGTGGGTTTCATCAGGGTCCTTCAGTTTCCCCCACAAGTCCAAAGATATGCGCTATAGGTGAATTGTCCGTAGTGTATGTGTGTGAATGAGAGTGTATGGGTATTTTCCAGTGATAGGTTGCAGCTGGAAGGGCATTCGCTGCTGGATAAGTTGGCGGTTCATTTCACTGTGGCGACATCTGAAATAGAGACTAAGCCAAAGGAAAATGAATGAATGAATGATACAAATGTGTACCTTTTGAAAAGGTACCGTAGAAAAAAAGTGTATGGACAAAAACAACTGAAACATTCCTCAAAATATCTTAAAAATATCTTAGGAGTGGCGCACTGGTATTGGATAAATGTTGAATTGGATAAACTAAACTCGCTGTAGTGTATCAATGGGAGAGAGTGTGTGTGTGTGTGTTTCCCAGCACTGAGGGTTGTACTGTCAGTGCTGGGTTGCGGCTGAAAGGGCATCCACTGTGTAAAACATATGCCAGAGTTATTGGTGGTTAATTCCTCTTTGGCAACCCCTGATAAAGCAGGGAAAAACCCCAAGGAATGTGAGTAGGCATGGGCCGGTATAAGATTCTGACAGTATGATAACCTTGGATAAAAATATCACGGTTTTGTAATTACTGCTCTAAAATATATTATTTTTAAAAATCCAAGTAAAAAACAAAAACTTTTTTCTTTTTTGAAGAAAATATATTTTATTTTGAGAAACATTTTAAATATTTTGGAACAGTAAACGTGTCAGAATAAAGGAATTATTGACTTCTGCTGTCTTAATTTGTTTCAAAAACTGATTTTTGTACACTTTAAAACGGCATCTTTGGATATCTGCTGGCGAGTAAATAAAAAATCTTACTCATGCCTTAGGAACGATATAGCAGAAAATTTTGACGGTTTTAAAACCTTGACTTTTACAAACCGCGGTAAACCTTGAAAACGGTTATCGTCCCATGCCTAAATGTGAGCGAGGGTTTCATTTCCGCACAGCCAAACTATTCTGTTTTGAACTCTTGTTATTCAATTCAATTCATTTTAATTAAAGTTTATTTGTATAGCGCATTTTGCTATAATTATTCTTTCAAAGCAGCTTTACGAAAGGTGCACATTATTGCATTACAATCAAATTCAGAAAAGTTAAGGTTATTAGTTACTAAAACTTTATTAGTTACTAATAACTTTAACTAATTAACTAGTAACTAATAGCATTTAACAGTTAAAGTTATTATATACACTCACCAGACATTTGGATGGTAGGGTCAAAACTTGGGATCAACAACAAGAAAGGATCCATCCTACCTTGTATCAACGGTTCAGGCTGCTGCTACTGGTGGTGTAATGGTGTGGGGGATATTTTCTTGGCACACTTTGGGCCCATTAGTACCAATTGAGCATTGTGTCAACGACACAGCCTACCTAAGTATGGTTGCTGACCATGTCCATCCCTTTAAAACCACAATGTACCCATCCTCTGATGGCTACTTCTAGTAGGGTAACGTGCCATGCCATAAAGCACGAATCACCTCAGACTGGTTTCTTGAACATGACAATGAGTTCACTGTACTGTTCACTGTACTGTATGAGTTAAAATGGCCTCCACAGTCACCAGAACTCAATCGAATAGAGCACCTTTGGGATAGAATGGGAGATTTGCATCATGGATGTGCAGCCGACAAATCTGCAGCAACTGCTTGATGCTATCATGTCAATATGGACTAAAACCTCTGTGGACTATTTACAGTACCTTGTTGAATCTACGGCATAGGATTAAGGCAGTTCTAAAGTACTAGTAAGGTGTACCTAATAAAGTGGCCGGTGACTGTATAAACATAGTTAACCTGCAGTTACATAGTATAGGTAATGTCTACAGTACGTGTACATGTTCACTGAAGCGTATTTGTTTATTTTCTTTGTTCTGCTATAAACCATTTTCAGCATATCATACAGCTGAATGAACGCGAAGCGCATCAAGTGACACTTACAGCACAATTTATCAGACAGGTGCCATAATGAATGAGACGTGGCCTTTAAAACTGAGGCACATGCTGATGTGGCCTATCACCATGATGACGTTACAATTAATTACATGATGGTGCAGTCCGGCAGAAAGCAGCGGGATATCACAGCTGCCAGATGAATGTCATGAAACAGCCTGCTATTCACTTGTAAGTGAATACATGCAGCATTAAGCTGGCCATGAGTCCTTGTAAATCAGGCGTCAGGAACATTTTTTCAACAAAGAGCCATTTCTGATTTTTTTTAGCAAATGCATTTTTTTAAGAGCCATTTGGATGTATGTATACCTCTTTAAAAATGCATTTGCTACTGTTTTACTACTATAAATATTTTTATAAATATAATATGTCGAGGCACAACTCAAAAATAAACAAATATGAAGCATTGCATGTTGAGCAAGTCCATGAATGAGGAAGGACTGTCCTTTTATTTTTAACAGAGTTCTTATTAATTTTGCTGTAAAAAAATACAATAAAGAGGGAATTGTAATTGTATTTTCGATAGGAAAGTGACGGTTATCATTTTTTATACGGTAAAATATTATTGAAGGGAGACAGCTGGAGAGCGACATATTTTTGGTCAAAGAGCCACATGTGGCTCGAGAGCCATAGGTTGCCTACCACTGTTGTAAATACTTGGTTCAATTCTGCTCGGTTTTTTAATAGAGCGCTACAGTGCGCTCCTGTTTTTTTGTTTGTTTTTATTAACGCTGTCATGGCTCCCTTATTGAATTTTTTTCTTATTTTTTCGGTAAAGAATGCTAAGCCTTGAACAGATATCAATAACAATAAAAACTTTGAGAAGTAAAAAATTAAAAATATATATACAGTATATGAAGAAAAAAAATAGATCATGAATGCGCAGTCGGTTTATGGTTATGTATAAAAACAATCCATTCACATGGAATATATTAATACAAACACATATGCAAGTATACTGTAACATTCTAATCTTTGTGATGAGGAAGATTTATTTATTTTATTTAATCAATAATATCTTTTATTCAGGGTGACACGGTGACTCAGTGGTTAGCACTGTCCCCTCACAGCAAGAAGGTCACTGGTTCCAGTCCCTGCTGGGTCAGTTGGCGTTTCTGTGTTAAGTTTGCATGTTTTGCCTGTGTTGACGTTGGTTTCCTTCACGTGCTCCGGTTTCCCCCACAGTCTAAAGACATGCGCTATAGGTGAATATATTCATCCATTCAATTTTTTATTTGGCTTATTCCCTTTATTAATCAGGGGTCGCCACAGCGGAATGAACCACCAACTTATCCAGCATAATTTGGATGCTCTTCCAGCTGCAACACATCACTGGGAAACAGCTGTAGGTGAATTGAATAAACTAATTTAGCCATAGTGTATGCGTGTGAATGAGTGTGTATGGATCTTTCCCAGTACTGGGTTGCAGCCAAAGGGACTAAGCCGAAGGAAAATGAATTAATCACTTTTATTCAGTAAGGTTGCCAGTTATGACAAATGTTTTTACATTATTACAAAAAAAAATTATATTATAAAGCATATAAAATCAAGTTCTTTTGAGATTTTCTTTCATTAAACAATTTTGACGTAAAAGAAAAAGGAACAAACAACAAAAACAAGCCTATTTTTGTTGATAATGTGATACACTTTTCAATATTGATAATAATAATAATAAAAAAATAAAATAAATAATAATAATAATAATAATAATCTGGCAACGCAGTGGTGCAGTAGGTAGTGCTGTCGCCTCACAGCAAGAAGGTCGCTGGTTCGAGCCTCGGCTGGGACAGTTGGTGTTTCTGTGTGGAGTTTGCATGTTCTCCCTGCATTTGCATGGGTTTACTCCGGGTGGTCCGGTTTCCCCCAAAGACATGCGGTGTAGGTGAATTGGGTAGGCTAAATTGTCCGTTGTGTATGTGTGTGTGAATAAGTGTTTATGTGTTTCCCAGTGATGGGTTGCAGCTGGAAGGGCATCCGCTGCATAAAACAAATGCTGGATGAGTTGGCGGTTCATTCCGCTGTGGCGACCCCAGATTAATAAAGGGACTAAGCCCAAAAAAAAAATGAATGAATGAATGAATAATAATAATAATAATAATAATAATGATAAAAAGAAAAAGAAGTCTAAGAGGAAATATTGCTTTAGATAATCAGTGTATACAGTTAGAGTGATTTCTGAAGAAAAAATGTGCTTTGCCATCATAAGAATAAAATACATTAAAGACCATTTTAATGTGGTCATGTCACGGGCCCATGAACATTTCCTGCTTGTTATCAAACTGTAACAAGAGGCAAATTCAATCATAACTTAATGTTAAAACAGCTATCATAACATTATTTATCAATATGTGGCTCTATTTGAATTCTCGGAAGCTTATAGAAATTAAACATGTAAAAGAGGAAATACGTTGGGACCATTGTTATTGTTTACATCCCTCAAAATGGTCTATAAAATATAGTAGCTCCAGTCCCCCTGCAAGTCCAAAGACAAGCGATGTAGGTTAATTGGGTGAGCTAAAATTGTCTAAGCTAAAAATGAGTGTGTATGAGGGTGTATGGGTGTTTCCCAGTGATGGGTTGCAGCTGGAAGGGCATCCGCTGCGCAAAACATATGCTGGATAAGTTGGCGGTTCATTCCGCTGTGGTGACTCCTGACCAATAAAGTTACTAAGCTGAAAAGAAAATGAATAAATGAATGAATTAATAAAATATAGTAAACAGTTAAATTAATTGCGACAATGTTTAACATGTTTGTGTTATATTTTTAATAAAGAAATACGTTAAACATTGTTTAAATAAAGTTTAAATTATCTAGACTCATAGCTACTATAGGAAATGTATATGTAAATAGGCTTATCTTTCCTTATAGCCTTTAAAATATATGTGGATATCAAAACAACTAGAGCACTTATTAATTCATAACAGTCCTAAAAATAAGCAGTCTTTGGCCCTATTTACTAATCATGAAATCATTCTCATCATTAATTATTCTACATATTTCTAACGTTAACAGTGGCTCAGTGGTTAGCACTGTCACCTCACAGTAATAGCCAGCCAGTTGGAATTTCTGTGTGGAGTTTGCAAGTTCTCCCCATGTTGGTCCAGTCCAAAGATTTGTGGTAAAGGTGAACTGAATAAACTAAATTGTCCGTAGTGTGATTGAATGTGTACATGTGTTTTTTCAATACTGGGTTGTGGCTGGAAGGACATCCGCTGCGTAAAACATATGCTGGAATAGTTGCCGGTTTATTCCGCTGTGGCGGCCTCTGAAATAGAGACTAAGCCGAAGGAAAATAAATGAATGAATGTTCAAGCGGTTCATTGGATCAAAGAGGCTGATAGGAGATAACATGAGAGTCTACCATCCTGTAACCATCCTGATTGCTTTATTACATTAACACTGTCAATATGAATTACATGAATTGCACTGTAAATATTACACAAATGACATTAGCTGCTGCTTCTACTGTAAATGAAATGAGATTACATTGTGAAGAGGCTACACTGTAAAAAATAAATCTGTAAAATTTACGGTAAAAAACGGCTGCTGTGGTTGCAAGTATTTTACTGTAAAAAATATGGTACAAAGCGTAAAAGTAATTTCTCATTTTTACAGTAAACTACCGTATTTCATTCATTTGTAGATGTAATATTTCTGTATTTTGAATATCCAGCATCTACACATCTTTTGTTACACAGATAGACATGTTAACACAGCCATATGCAGGTGGTGATGAGGAAGTTACATAATGAACCAATGCTTATCACAATCAATTTTTCCTTCCCCCTCTCCCCTTTTCTTTTTCTTTTTTTTAGTCATGTTTTTTGAATGTTGTGTAAGTTTTGTTTTGTCTTTTGGTGTTATTTTTATGTGATTTTGATTAATTGTGGGACCCCCTTGAAAATGAGATGGTACATCTCAAGGGGTTTATCCCTATGAATAAATATCAAGCAGAGAAGTGAGTCAGTATATATTAAAGGTGCCCAGTGTCATTTACACAGCTACTAAACACCAGTATGGTAACAAGCATAATATTAAAGTCATGAAAAAAACATTGTTTATCAACATTAGATGCAACATAAATCTCTAATGTACATAACTGATGGGGAAACAACTAAAAAGATCCATAGTAATGTCAACAAAAAGCATAAAAAGTGATGTGCCATACAGGGAATTCTGGGAAAGTCAATTTACGGTTATTCGCCGTATATATTTAGGAAACATACTGTTAGCCAGGTTATGGATTTTTATTGTAGCATTTTTACAGTTTTTTACCGTTGAAATCACAGCCATTTTTGTACAGTGTATTTTAGATATTCTTGGAAATCCGTACGCTGTGGGCATAGTGAGTGATATGCAATTTCAGCATGTTATTTATTTCTTTTTTAACGTAGGCACTAATTTTGTGCACTTGTGCCTAATGGCCAGAGCTCACGCAGGGCTCTTTCACACTCCTTCTCCAAACCTGGTGTCCAAATGTTTCTTTGCTAAAAGAGGCTTAGATGCAAAATGTTCATACTGTTCAAAATGTACACTAGTGCCATGCTCAAAAAGTGTTAAAGTACAACATTTTATACAGTGTTCTTGATGAGCTATTTTAAGTGACCTAAGATCGTAATATTTAAATACTGATGTAATATTTAAGCTTTCTCTGGTTCTTATTTTCTTCTTCATCTGAAACCATCAGTATGCTATGTTACTGAGCAAAAATTTAAGATTTAATAGTGAAAATAAAGATATTTAAAACGACATAAAAATCTCTTAGACTTTAGTTGAGGGTGTCATAAAATTTTAATCGCAATAACACTAACACAGGGTTTTATAAGAGTACAGTTGAAGTCAGAATTATTACCCCCCCCCCCCCTCCCTGAATTATTAGCCCTCTGAATTATTTTTTTTCCCAATTTCTGTTTAACGGAGAGAAGAGTTTTTCAATGCATTTATAAACATAATAGTTTTAATAACTCATCTGTAATAACTGATTTATTTTATCTTTGCCATGATGACAGTAAATAATAATTTACTAGATATTTTTCAAGACACTTCTATACAGCTTAAAGTGACATTTAAAGGCTTAACTAGGTTAATTAGGTTAACCAGGCAGGTTGGGGTAATTAGGCAAGTTGTTGTATAATAATGGTTTGTTCTGTAGACTATCGAAATAATTTTGACCTTAAACTGGTTTTTAAAAAACTAAAAACTGCTTTTATTCTAGCCGAAATAAAACAAAAAAGATTTTCTGCCGAAGAATGATTAAACATTAAAAGATTGGGATTTCAACACCCGTGCAACATAAATTATAAATGATGGGGATTTGCATATGTTTATTAATCCTTCGAATCACTGCATTCAAATCTGTAAGGTTGCTGGTTCGAGCCCCGGCTGGGTTAGTGGGCTTTTCTATGCCCACTAACCCAGTGGTTAGTTTGCATGTTCTCCCCGTATTCGCATGGGTTTCCTCCGGGTGCTCCGGTTTCCCCCACAGTCCAAAGACATGTGGTACAGGTGAATTGAAAAAGCTAAATTGTCCGTAGTGTATGGGTGTGTGCTTGTGTGAATGCGGAAGTGTATGGTTTTTTCCAGTGTTGGGTTGCGACTGAAAGAGCATCCGCTGCGTAAAACTTATGCTGGATAAGTTGGTGGTTCATTCCGCTGTGGTGACCCCTGATTAATAAATGGACTAAGCCGAAAAGAAAATGAATGAATAAATGTAGTTGAAACCATTAAAACTTAATAAATGGGTTATTATGGGTTATAAATTTTTTTTTGCAGGAAAACATGTAAGCAATTTAGCTATTGTTAACATGTTAAACAATTTAGCATAATTGTAGCATGCTTTAACCCACTGGTAGCACAATTTTCTTTCTTTTTTTAAACTGAAGGATAAATAAGCATTGCAAATAATAACAATAATGAATGGGTCATGCTTCTACATTTAAAAGTGCGTACATAAATAGACACATTCTATAAAATGCACTTTGACATACTTCACCATATAAAAAACCAATGTAACTCAGTGAGTGCTGCTTTTTCTTTTCAGGGACTTTCTGCCACGTGGATCTGGTATTGTCACTCGGCGCCCCCTAGTGCTCCAGCTAATCAACTGCCCTACTGGTAAAGAGAAGTTTCTGGTTTTTAGGATTATAAATGGATTGTTTTAAATGCATGTTTTTTTTTACAATTATTTGTGTTTTTTTCCCAAGCTTTAACAAAACACTTTGTACAATCAAGGTTGTAATTTTCCCCTAAAGTGACCCTTGCTGCCAAAATAAATTAACAAACAAATTAAATTAAATTAAAATTGCAACTGAAGAAGATAAAAATAATGTCACAATCACCAGCGATCTAATCCCTGCTGATTAAACAGAGCTTGCTAAAGAAGTACAATCCTGTCTCAATATGAACTACAAGTCCTGTCATGCAACACACACACACGCCTGCTCCAAGTCTCCACTGATTACACTAGCACAGCTGATGCTGCTCAAGTACTGATTACACACACACATATATACAGCTCACTTTGACACTCTCATGGCTGAGTCTTGTTTATCTGTACCTGTGAACATTGCAACATGGTTTTCTTTTGCCTTCCCAGCTAGCAAAATTCATGTGGCTCAAATTCGGCCCACACCAGACACTTACATCCGGCCCACATACCGCATGGAATGATGGCACTTGGGCAGTCTGCTCCTGTTTGCCAGATCTGGGCCACAATTAAGCCAAAGCAATATCACATATCAGCCAGAATTCAACCAAATGAACCAAAACTGACCCTATTCTGGGCCACAGTTTGCTGTTATTCTGGCCCAGATCTGGCCAACACCTTACACTTGCTGGGTGTGGCAAAGTACGAAAATCCTAGCATGGATTGCAGTATGAATACATTCTATAGCTTATTGATGCTACAGTTTTCATTATTTGCTGTTGGTTCTGCTGTTTATGTTGACATTGTTGATTTTGTCGCTTTTAGTATCCTGTTTGTGAGTTTTGTTCATTTTGTTTATTGTCACCGTTGTTGATGTTCACACGCTGATTATTGATGTCTCTGTAAGCAAAAGTTGAACTTTAACATTTTTTTAGCTTATAAACCTTCATAATTCTGTGGTATGTGCAAGCATGTTATTACGTTACTTCTAATAATGAATTAAACATTGGTTAACATCAGTAAATTATATTGTTTCATCACAGGTTGTGCCTCACTTAATTTTATTGTTTTTTTACTTGGCTTGTTTGCTGTAATGAATAAACTTTTCAGTCAAAGTTCTTAAAAGTTACAGCAGCCCAACAGAAAATGTATATTAAGAGGTTCAGGGCTTTGAGCCCAACTAAAGCAAACACTTTTCTCCATGATGGTCACTTTAGCCTATGTGGTCCACATATGTTTTAAGACAACTGGGCCACATTTGCCATATCTTCTCTGTGCCGCTTTAGGCTCACAGCCAATTTAGCCAGAGCTAACTATGCCAAATATTTTCCAAAAGTGGCCCACATTTGTTTTAGGATAACTGGGCCACATTTTCCATATCTTCTCTGGGCCGCTATAGGCTCAAATCCACATTAGCCATAGCTTACTGTGCCGAATATTCGCCAAAAGTGGCCCACATATGTTTTAAGATAACTGGCCCACATTTTCCATATCTTCTCTGGGCCACTATAGGCTAACGGCTGCAATAGCCAGAGTTTACTGTGCCGAATATTCGCCAAAAGTGGCCCACATATGTTTTAAGATAACTGGGCCACATTTGCCATATCTTCTCTGGGCCACTATAGGCTAACGGCTGCAATAGCCAGAGTTTACTGTGCCGAATATTCGCCAAAAGTAGCCCACATATGTTTTAAGATAACTGGGCCACATTTGCCATATCTTCTCTGGGCCACTATAGGCTAATGGCTGCAGTAGCCAGAGTTTAATGTGCAGAGTAGTTGCCAAAAGTGGCCCATATTTTTTTTTAATAACTGGGCCACATTTTCCATATTTTCTCTGAGCCACATTCAGTTTATGAATCTGAATCTTTGGCCCCCTCATGCCATTGTACAGGTGGGCCATTTCAGGCTCACATTCATTTTGTCTGGGCTGAAGGAATACCACCAGTATTGCATAACTGCCTAAAGTGGCCCACATTTGTATGCTATCTGGGTTACCTTTCATGTTAGACCCTCGCTTTGTTGTTTTGTTTATCCCTGTCTGCTGCCTGCCATTTGACCATTTGCCTGTTATTTGACTACGACTCTGGAATGCCCATATAGATCTGTTTGCTCCTGTGTTGACTGTTGCTTGCCTGACCATTCTCTGCATAATAAACCCTGCATTTGGATCCGCATCTC
This sequence comes from Danio aesculapii, assembly GCF_903798145.1. Lineage (NCBI taxonomy): Eukaryota > Metazoa > Chordata > Actinopteri > Cypriniformes > Danionidae > Danio > Danio aesculapii. The sequence goes on from NC_079439.1 coordinate 64,616,213, forward strand.
TGTTCTCAGCGTCCCATTCACATTACAGATATAATAAAGCATAATGAAATAAAATAAAATAAAAATAAAAAATAACTTTACAGTATTGTATACATTTACTATTTTAAATGCATGTTTTTAAGGTAAAGCTAACATGCGGTTTTACGAAAAACATCCTCTCTTATTTACAGAATATGCTGAGTTTTTACATTGCAAGGGGAAGAAGTTTACAGATTTTGATGAGGTCCGCCAGGAGATTGAGGCAGAGACAGATCGCATCACCGGCCAAAACAAAGGCATTTCACCAGTCCCTATCAATCTGCGTGTTTATTCGCCTAATGGTAATTTCTTTCATGCATATAAGCCAGAAGTACATTTAAAGGGATAGTTCACCCATAAATGAAAATTACTCACCATTTACTTGTTTTAACCCTTTCCGAATTTCTGTTAAACACAAAAGAAGATATTTTGAAAAATGCTGTAAACCTGATACCATCGATTTCCATAGTATTTATTTCTCCTACTATGGATGTCAATGATTATAAGTTTTCAGCTTTTTTCAAGTTATCTACTTTCCTGTACTTATTATAGTTTTAAACCTATTGAGTACATACTGAGTACATACCTATTGAGTCAATTTTATTTTTATGTGAACTATCCCTTTAAATGTGGTCAGATTTACATAAGCATGTATCGTGCAATGTCACATTTAACGTGCTTGCTCCACGTCTTCATCATCTCCAGTCCTGAACCTCACCCTCGTGGACTTGCCTGGTATGACCAAAGTGCCCGTCGGGGACCAGCCGGCTGACATTGAGGCCCAGATCAGGGATATGCTAATGCAGTTTGTGACTAAGGAGAACTGCTTGTTGCTGGCCGTGTCTCCTGCCAACTCTGATCTGGCCAACTCAGATGCCCTCAAGATTGCCAAGGAGGTGGATCCTCAGGGTGAGTTAACGTCCAGCTGTGACAAAAAAATGCATGTTTTAAAATTATCCTTTTCACAAACCAGTGATGGTCAGCAGTGGTGTAAAGTAACAAATTACAAATACTCCAACTACTACAATTAAGTAGTTTCTCTCAGGAATTGTAATTTACTAAGTAGTTTTAAAAATGTGTACTTTTACATTCCCTTGAGTACATTTTTAGGGCTGTATCTGTACTTTTACTCCACTACTTTCCTTCAACCTGCAGTCACTACTTAATTTTTTTCTTGTCTATGGGGATTGGCTGAGTAAAAAAATCAGTCCTGTGATTCCTGTCCAATCAAGACATGGGCGCTTTATAATTGCAGCAAACCTTTTGGTCAGGCCGACGTCAGTGTTCAACGTTCAACCTAAAATCAACCATATATCAACATCTAATGATGTTACAGCTTGACTTTGTGTGGACGTTGCCACTACGATGTTTATAATACGTTGAATTTTGGTTGCCATGTAATTTTTGATGTCAATAGGATTTAAGATGTCGACTTAATGTTGGATTTTGGTTACTTTCCAACATAACCTAAAATCAACCAAATATCAACGTCATTTGACGTCGTTATTGGTGATCAAAATGACATTGTCCTCAGACACTGGGTAAACATTGAATTTTGGTCACCTGACTTCATGACCTAAATCTAACCTATTATTAACGTCTTTTGACGTTGTGTACTTGCTTTGCTATACCTAAATGCACTACAGAATGTTTCGTTTGCACACAGCCACAAATTACATGTAAATGCATCAGCTTTTTACAGCGTAATACTCACTACTCACTACTCCTGGGTACTTTTAAGCAACTTTAAAGGTCTACTTTTTACTCATACTTTGAGTAATTTACAACAGATACTTTTACTCTACTTGCCCTACACTTTTAGGTAAGTAATAGTATTTTTACTTAAGTATGATTTTTCACTACTCTTTCCACCACTGGTGGTCAGTAACTAAGTGTTTTTTACTTCATTGCTGTATTTAAAGTAATAGGTCACCCCAAAAATGAAAACTTTGTCCCCATTTTTTCTTCCTCAAGTGGTTCCAAACCTTTGTAAGTCTCTTTATTCTGTTAAAAAGGATAATAAAGATATTTTGAAGAAAGCTGAAAACCTGTAACCATTGACTTCCATAGGAAAAACAAACACTATGAAAGTCAACGGTTACAGGTTTCAGGTTTCTTTAAAAAAAAAATCTTATTTTGTGTTCATCAAAAAAAAAAAAAGAAAAAAGAAATTCATGCAGGTTTGGAACAAGTGAAGTAAGAGCAAATGAAAACAGAATTTGAATTGAAACTGTCCTTTTAAATACACATTTGAATGTATCAGGGCTTTGATTTATAAAGTATGCAAATAGATATTCCTAAAAATGAACGTACACCGGAATAAATTACAATTTATGAATGATTATGGCTCATATGCTGACTTAAAGCGTTCCAGTAAAGTTTTTTTTAAGCAGCGCACATTCTCCCATCAACTTTTTTTACAGATCTTCTGCACATTACACTGTTTTACATTATACTGTATTTTTTTTAACTGTATACTGTTTTGCATCTGCACAACTCCGGTTTGCACCCATAGCCATATGGCCTTAAGTGTAATTGTGTTGTTTAAAATTTTTTTTTACTTTAATTTTTAATTACATTATATGTAGAATTGTTTTAATTTTAATTTTTCTTTATAATTATTTTTTAGGGGTTTTCACCTTTATTGTGATAGGACAGTGGAGATTTACAGACAGGAAAGTATGGGGAGCAGAGATAGTGGAGTGGTCGGTAAAGGACCTCGAACTGGGAATCGGACTCAGGTCGCCTCAGTGCCATGTGTCAACGCACTAACCACAAGGCTATTGGCACCGACTAGAATTGTGTTTATTGTAATTTCTTTTTGAAACTTCTACTTTTAGCATCAATATCATCTGTTAGGCACCTCTGAGAGTAATGCAATTTCTATTCTCTGTATGTACTGTACATGTGGTTAAATTAAAAATAATGCTGACTTTGACCTTGACAATTGATCTATACTGTTTAACAACTGATTGGCTCTTTATCTTGCCATTATATTACAGATAAACGGTAATACTGCAGAGTGAGTTTTTAGGATGTGTTTACACTTGTTGTGTTTAACACCAATGTTTCAATGTCTTTATAATTCTTGTAAAAAGGCCATAGTTTTTTTTCTTTTGATATTGGTCCAAATGGGAACACAAAAATGATATTTATTGTATTTTATGTAGAAGTTTGTAATTTCTGCTTTGGAACCTTGGAAATGTGTAAAGGACTCATAATTGCAGATTTAGCTACCTTGATGTGCGATTATTTTTCTCTAATTATCTCTAATCATGCATCAATGTGTGCTTGTATTTCTGAACAGGTATGAGAACTATTGGTGTGATCACTAAATTGGATCTAATGGACGAAGGAACCGACGCACGTGAAATCCTGGAGAACAAGCTCCTTCCCTTACGTAGAGGTAAAGTCAACATACAAAGAAATAGTGATCATGGATTTTTCACACCCAAACAAAGGGTATTCATTCATTTTCCTTCAGCTTAGTCTCTGATTTATCAGGGGTCGCCACAGCAGAATGAACCGCCAACTATTCCAGCAAATGTTTTACACAGCGAATGCCCTTCCAGCCGCAACCCAGTACTGGGAAACACCCATACATTCTCATATTCACACACACACTCATACACAACGGCTTATTTAGTTAGGTCAATTCACCTATAGCGCATGTCTTTGGACTGTGGGGAAACCGGAGCACCCACATAAACATGGGGAGAACATGCAGACTCCACACAGAAATGCCAACTCGCCCAGCTTGGACTCAAACAAGCGACCGTCTTGCTGTGAGTCAACAGTCATACCCACTGAGCCACCCTGCCACCCATGAAAAACTTGTACAATTATTATTAGCATTATTTCTGTTGTTTTTTATATTATTACTTATATACATTATTTGTCTCACTGAAGAGATGTGTCTAATAATACGTGTTTTTAATTACTTGTTGCTGTCAATTAAGTGAAACTTTATATTATGTGTCTGGTCTCATAAAAACAGGTCTATGTGTCTGGTCTCTAGAAAACAAGATACAGGTCAGGGGCGAAAAATAATAGAAGGACGGAAAAATAAGGGCACTCAACGTGCTTCAGGAAGAATATTTCTGTAGAGAACATTTGTACTTTGGAAGTCTTTGATGCACTAGAAGGTCTAAGAGTACCAGTGCACTTTAGCTACTTCTATTCCTTCTGTGCTTGTAGATGACCTTTGTCCTTTCTGATAATTAGTATATACTAAAATGGATTTATTATTTTTTTTTAAGCTAAGTGGTTGCAAACAGTTTATATGGACTGAATGTAAACAAATTAAGTTGAAAATTACCGAATTGAATGTGTTTAAATTCAGCTCATGTAAATTGTTTGCAAGTAAAAACCAATTTGAGTACATCCAAAAAGTCATTTTTATCAGTAAAGCACTTTGGTTAATACAATTCCCTTGTCATCTTATTATAACAACAGTTTTATTTAAGCTTTCTTTATATATTTATTTTAGATTCTTCATTCATTATATTCATTTTCCTTCAGCTTAGTCTTTATTTCAGGGGTTGCCACAGTGGAATGAATCGTCAACTATTCCAGCATATATTTTACACAGTGGCCTTCCATCTGCAACCCAGTACTGGGAAACACCCATACACGTTCACATTTACATTACATTACAATTACATTTAGTCATTTAGCAGACGCTTTTATCCAAAGCAACTTACAAATGAGGACAAGGAAGCAATTTACACAACTATAAGAGCAGCAGTGAATAAGTGCTGTAGGCAAGTTTCAGGTGTGTAAAGTCTAAGAAGCAAAGCATTAGTAATGTTTTTTTTTTTTTTTTTGAGAGAGTACAGTTAGTGGTATCGCCAGAGAGGCAGTTACAGATTAGGAAGGAAAGTGGAGACTAAATAGTTGAGTTTTTAGTCGTTTCTTGAAGTCAGCAAGTGACTGTGTGGCCGTTCTGATGCAGTTAGGGAGTTCATTCCACCAACTAGGCAGATTGAATGTGAGAGTTCGGGAAAGTGATTTCTTCCCTCTTAGGGATGGAACCACGAGGCGACGTTCATTCACAGAAGTTTCTGGAGGGCACATAGATATGCAGAAGTGAGAGCAGATAAGAAGGAGCAAAGCCAGAGGTCGCTTTGTAAGCAAACATCAGAGCTTTGAATTTGATGCGAGCAGCAACTGGCAGCCAGTGCAAACGGGTGAGTAGCGGAGTGACATGTGCTCTTTTGGGTTCATCAAAGACCACTCGTGCTGCTGCGTTCTGAAGCAGCTGAAGAGATTTGATAGAATTAGCTGGAAGCCCGGCTAGTAGAGAGTTGCAATAATCCAGTTTGGAGAGAACAAGAGCTTGAACAATGAGTTGAGCTGCATGTTCAGATAGGAAGGGTCGGACCTTTCTGATTTATAGAGTGCGAATCTGCAAGATCAAGCAGTTCTAGAAATGTGGTCAGAGAAGTTTAGTTGGTCATCAATCGTTACTCCAAGGCTTTTTACCATTTTGGATGCAGTAATGGTTGCCCCATCCATCTGGATTAAAAAGTTATGGTGTAGAGTCGGGTTGGCAGAAACTTCATACACACTCATACACTACAGAAACACACTCATACACTACGGCCAATTTAGGCCAATTCACCTTGTGCATGATGGAAACTGGAGCACCTGGAGGAAATTCATGTGAACATGGGGAAAACATGCAAACTCCACACAGAAAGGCCAACTGGCTCACCTGGGACTCGAAACACCAACCTTTTTGCTGTAAGGCGACAGTGCTAACCACTGAGCCACCGTGCTATCCTATTTAAGAAAGTTTTAACTGTTTTCTGTTTCTGTTGTATTTTTTTTTTAAAGAATCTGATCTTCTAACAATAATTTCTTTCTTTCTTTCTTTCTTTCTTTCTTTCTTTCTTTCTTTCTTTCTTTCTTTCTTTCTTTCTTTCTTTCTTTCTTTCTTTCTTTCTTTCTTTCTTTCTTTCTTTCTCTCTCAAGTTCCAGTTGCTTTATTGGCATGACATTTTGTACAGTATTGTCAAAACAATATAATGTATAGAATATGTAATATATATGTCACGATCACCAGCGATCTAGCATCCAGAGATCGCTAGTAAACATTCACATGAACTACACACACCACATGAACTACCACAACCAGAATGCATTGCACCAGTCAACACCTACCAACCAATCTACATCAGATAAACAGCACAGTGACAGAGACAGACTCGGATGAAGCTGAAATACAGCTCATTAGTCAAAAATATCAAGTAAGTTTATTTCATGTATTTGTGATGGAGTTTATTCAAGACTTTATGAAATGATGAGTCTCACATAAATGTTGTTTGCAGTACAAACACACGTGCGCGTTTACTGACACCATGTGGCTGTGGTGATTATAGCAGTTAAGAATTACATAGCTCTTTTACTGTCTTTGACAAACATGCTCGGTTTCAAAAATGTTTCAAACTTCTAAAAATCACAGAGAGTTGGAACAGATATTTTAATCTCAGTTTATATGCAAAAAAAGTGGACAAAAAAGTGTTCTGTGGACATGTGTATACACGTTATTATAGAAGCAGGCACTTGTCAATCAATTCGGTGGGTGGGGAAAATCGCACTCCTATGTCACGTTGTGGTGGGCCTCAAAATCACTGGGATTTGGGTACTATTTTACATCAGAAAATTTTAAAAGAGACTTGTTAAGTTTCTATCACTCCAATATGACAGTGGACACTATACATACAGACAGTTCTAGCCAAACAGCTTACAAAAGCTGATTTTAATCATAGGCGCCCCTTAAATAAGACATGGATATAAATTAATTTCTTATGGTGTGGATGGTGAATGTATATACTAGGTATAATTGATAACTGGCTGCTGTATTAAAGCTGCGGTCACACTGGGCTTTGTGTGTGCAAAATTGTTTCGTACTGCGCTGCGAAAAGGGGCGGGATTAAACAAGATGATTAGACATTTAAAAAAGCGAGCGATTGCTCTATGTTTTAAATTTCTGTCCAGAGAAGTCACATTTTGGTCCTCGATTGGTCTCACGCAGTCAAGTGATGCGATTTCGCAGGTCAGAGTTCACCAAGCTTGAACTTTGTACCGTAGCAACCTGCGAAACTTGACGCATGACCTTGCGTTTCTGGTCTGACGCATTCACGTGCGTATGAATGGAGGTCTATGGGGAGAAAAGTCAAGTGTGACCGCAGCTTAATAGAAAAAATGCATACCCAATGTAGTAATGAGGCCATAATGTAAAGCAGGTGTGGATCATTGTCTAATGATTCAATGGAAATTCATTTCACTTGTTGGGCCTGTTTACATGGGGTCGCTTCATGTGTTTTTTTCTGATATCTGAAAATGGCAGCACGGTGGCTCAGTGGTTAGCACTGTCGACTCACAGGAAGAAGGCCGCTGGTTCGAGTCCTGGCTGGGCCAGTTAGCATTTCTGAGTTTGCATTTTCTTCCCGTGTTGGCATGGGTTTCCTCCGGATGCTCCGGTTTCCCCTACAGTCTAAAGACATGCACTATAGGTGAATTGGATAAACTAAATTGGCCGTAGTTTATGAGTGTGTATGAATGAGAGTGAATGGGTGTTTTCCAGTATGGGTTGCAGCTGGAAGGGCAGCCGCTGCATAAAACATATGCTGGAATAGCGGTTCATTCCGCTGTGGCGACCTCTGAATTAGAGATTAAGCCGAAGGAAAATGAATGAATGATTTCTGAAAATGGTTGCATTTACTCTTGAACACATGAATGCGTCTTTGTTAAACAGATATATTTCCAACCTTCAAATCATAGAAATTTAACTAGCCTACATCGACTAAAGCTTCTTATATGCTTGCCCCTTATATACACTGTAAAAAATATTCTGTATTTCATGATGCACAAGTGTTTTTTGTTTATTTATGCTTGTGAATTGCATTATGGGACCATGATATCTACTCTGTCGACTCTGTCAACTCTAGAGTTTAACAAAGCGGCCTTTATTGACATTTTAGTAGTTAGAAATAATATCATGTATATGTATATAGAGAAATAAGTCTAAAATAACAGAAAATGGAGTTTTTCAACACCAACCGAGACAATATAAACTATTAAAAGTGTTATTAAAAGTCACCTTCTGCAGACTTTCAAGGTTAAAATTTGTTGGAAGAAATATCAAGGTCCCATAAAGAAATTCAAAAGCATAAGCAAAAGCAATTAATGATAAAAAATAAACATAAATCACAAAATACAGAAAACTGCTCATTTGAGGATGTTTTTTTGACAGCGTTGTCTATAACTACTCTGCATGTACTTTGTAGGCTACATTGGGGTTGTAAACCGCAGTCAGAAGGACATTGATGGCAAGAAGGACATCACTGCGGCCATGGGTGCTGAACGGAAGTTTTTCCTCACCCATCCGTCCTATCGACACCTGGCCGATCGCATGGGGACTCCATACCTGCAGAAAGCGCTTAATCAGGTACACAATTAGGTTTTGTACACATTTCCTAGTTGTTTTGATATAGCCTTGATAATGATGTTTACTCGAATGGAGGTTTGGCAAATGTCAGCCGGTAACCAGGGATTTCTTTTCCCATCTAGCAATTAACTAATCACATCCGAGACACCCTGCCGGGATTGAGGAATAAACTTCAGAGCCAGTTACTGTCCATTGAGAAGGAGGTGGAGGAGTACAAGCACTTCCGCCCCGACGATCCGTCCCGCAAAACCAAAGCTCTGCTACAGTAAGTTAAAAACAACATAGATTTTGAGATTTTTATTTGGACAACTTAATTGTTCAACCAAGGCTCATTCTGATTATGTACCTCTATATACATTTCTGGAGAGAGCAAAATACATCCCAGGGGGCATGTTTTTTGCAGTTTTTGTTTTTGTTGAGGCTGTGTGCGCTTTTTTGAGATCTTAAATTTCTCTCACGAGTGACATTCGTGCCTGCTGTTCTCACATAAATCCACCAGAGGCGCTGTTGACTAACTCACTAGCTACGTCCCAAATGGCACACTGTACACCCATGCACTATGTACTTATGCACTTACACACTCACCAGCATAGTATATGTATGTAGTGTCGTCCCAAATGGAAGTTTTTTGTTACTAAGCGGAAATTCAAACCGTTTCCCTGATGATGTTTGTCGGTTGCCAAATTAGTGTAATAAAAGACCAAGGTAGCAAATAATACCTGCCATGAGTATAACCGCATTCACCATTGGGATGCGCTATAGTCACTCTCATTGGAGAATACTGCTTTCACAATCCAAAATAAATAAAGTTATCCAACATGTGCAAAGCTCCGCCCCTTCCACTACGTGAGCAAAGCAGCGGTCGTTGAGTGCGTGAAGTGCACTCATCATTACACACTTCATATTACCAGTTGAATAAGCACATCATCCGGGTATTTAAAGTGCACTTATTTTTTTGTCTAGTTTTCAGTGTGAACGCACTACTTACACTATTTATACTACAAAATTGCATAGAATAGTGCATATATATATGCAATTTGGGATGCACCTACTGACTGACTGGCCAACCGACCGAATCCCCACAACCCCCCCTCCCTTCCCTAAACCCAACCAATAGTATTGAAAAGCACCTATTGACTTGCCCACCACCTTCCCTAAACCCAACCACAGTGTTTTGAAAAGCAATGCAGAAAAAGAAAAGCCACCAAATTTTTACTACGTTTTCAGATTTTACCACATTATCACCCTGTTATTTATTATTATTTTTTTTTGGCTTTTGTTTTTTTCTTAATCATTTTCTGGAACCGTTCTACATCGGACTTGAACCCCGTTGTCATGGACAACTCCGCTCTGCATCTTAGGTCCGCCAACGTAGGTGTCGAGCTAACCGGACAAACTGGTAACAGTGGGAAAGCCGTCCATATGAAGTTAAGAGGTCAGCTGGTTAGCGAGAAAAGGAACAGCGTCATACCGGCCCGTAGCGTTAATTTGAAAAATGAAATGCAGCCATTCGTACCTCTGGCTACATAATTCGCAATCTTTAGAAACGGATATAGGGCTACGCTTTCAGAATGAGCCTATGTTGTAATTGTTTCATGTTCAATCCAGTTAACTGACTTGAATGATATGAACATGAATGAATTGCGTTTTTCACAGTGTGTAGTATATTCACACTTTGCCATTTAAAACCCATGTACACATACTGCACTGTTGGGCTAATGTTCGAAGTCAGAAAGATGTTTCAAACTCTTGTGTGGTCTTAGAATGCAGTATACACCACTTGTCCTAGGGGTCAAAAATGAGTCGCCTTTGCTAAACCCAAATAAAGCAGCTAAATTTTATTTCAATTCTGTTTTTTGAAAAACCTCATCATTCATTACAAACTCTGTGCATGTCTAGGTTTGTACTAGTTAGTGTTAGTCACCAATGTTGGTTGCAATATAGGCTCATTCTGAAAGCGTAGCCCTATATACATTTCTGGGGATCGCGAATTATGTAACCAGAGGTACGTTTTGCTACATTCCGTCTTTAAAATGAACGCTACGGGGCGGTATGACGCCGTTCCTTTTTTCGCTTACCAGCTGACTGCTTACCTTCGTTTGGACGGCTTTCTACTGTCACCAGCTTGTCCAGTTGCTCACTGTGTACGCCGGCAGACTTGTGACATGGAGCAGAGTTGACCGTGACGACAGGGTAAGTTGATCGGTCAGTCAGTCAGTTGACAGTGGCCTCTAGTGGATTTACGTGAGAAGTGCAGGTCCGTATGGCACTCTTGAGAGAAATTTGAGGTCTGAAAAAGAATACACAGCAGCCTCTGGTGGATTTGCGACAACAAAAACTGCAAAAAAACGCAGCTCCTGGGACATATTTGGCGGTCTCCAGACATGTATATAGCGGTACGTTTTCAGAATGAAGGCTCGTACACACGGGACGCTTTTTACTCACATTTATCGTCAGCGTTTTTCAAGACGTTTTTCTACATTCAAACACAGGGGATTTTCATTGGCGTTAAGCAGAGTAAAAATGCGAAATCACTCCCTGCCGTTAGATGGCGCTTAATAATTTAGCAAATCATGAAAGAAACGTGAAATGAAACCTACCATCAAATTCTGTTTGCTCCTTTTCACTCCTACTGACATTACTGTAGTTGGGTTTATCACACAGCTCTTTGTGTTTAGACACCAATAAAAAAAGCAGCTCCACATCTTGCCTCGGTGCATCAGCTTCTTCACTGAATGAAAATGAAACTGTGTTCACCTCAACTGTTTTGCGCTTGAGCGCCTCCAAGTGGTGTTTACTGTAACTTCAGCAGCTCCAGGCAAGTAAACAAAAGTGCCAGTCGAAGTTTTTGACACAGCACGTCAAAACAAAAAAACGAACATGAGGCGTTTCTTTAAAAATTACGCTTTTACGCCTGGCGTTTTTTGCATTGGTGTCCACGATCACATTGGCGGCCTTTGTTTAGACACGAGTCGTTAAGCTTCGATGAAAAACACAAGCCAAACGCATACCAATGTGAATGGACCTTAGCCTGGGTTGGTTTAATCAGTTGGAAACAATCAGTTTTGACTGAAGTAAAGATTTATATTGTCTAATGCTAAAGGTACTTGCATAAGTTTAAAATGCTTTTTGCAAGGCAGTATTCATAGAAGTTAATTAGGTTTAAATAAAAAATTTGATTTTTATTGTGTGTGTGTGTGTGCGTGTGTGTGTGTGTGTGTGCGTGTGTGCGTGTGTGTGTGTGTGTGTGTGTGTGTGTGTGTGTGCGTGTGTTTGTGTGTGTGTGTGCGTGTGCGTGTGTGTGTGTGTGTGTGTGTGTGGTAGAGGTTGCACTGATCGGTCGACTAATCGACTAGTTGACTTTAATGCTCTGCAGTGACGCTTTTTGATTGACGTCAACTAGTTGCGCTGTGCAGATTACATGGTTTGACCTGAAATACATGGCAGCTTTACACACAGCTCACTGAATGAAACTGCCGTCTTGTGTTTTATTGATGACGTCGTCAAGAGCGACTAGTCGACGTCAACTCGACTTTGATAAAATAAAAGTCGACTATCAAAAATCTGAAGTCGTTCAACCCCTAGTGTGTGGTGGGGTTTGTTGAAGTGTACATGCCTGTTATTTTTTGGGGTGTCAACATTGACACCTAAGAAAACCATTGTACCCTAAATGTGTGCAGACTTCATGAAAATATGAAAATATAAAATTGTCCATTTAAAAAAAAAAGGAATCGAACTTTAAGGTAAAAAAAAAAACATAATTAGGTTTTTTGGTAGCATTGTGGCTCAGTGGTTAGCATTGTTGCCTCACAGCAAGAAGGTTGCTGGTTCGAGTCTCATCTGGGCCAGTTGAAGTTTCTGTGTAGAGTTTGCATGTTATCTTCGTGTTGGAGTGAGTTTCCTCTGGGTGCCCTGGTTTCCCCCACAGTCCAAACATGCACTATAGAAAATATATAAAACATATTCTGGAATAGTTGATGGTTCATTCCGCTGTGGTGACATCTGCTAAATCAGAGACTAAGCCGAAGGAAAGTTAATAAATGAAAATTGTCAATAGTATATGTTTATTTTTGCTGTTAAATTTTTTATGGGTTCTTTTTGACCCATAAGTCAATAGGAGGGTTAAATAATTAAAAATGTTATTTTCAGTATGAATGCATTAAATTGATCAAAAGCTTATATTTACGTGTACAAAGATACAGGTAAATATGAGCTGTTTTTATTTTAGTTTACACTCTCTTCACAGTTCTGCATTCTCTCCAAATCCAACATCATCTCGTGCCAATTCGTTACTTTTTGATTCAGTGGCTGATTTGTATGATCTCGTTCGTGCATCTTGGTACGATTTGCTCATCCCCCTATGACAGTTGGGTTTAGGGGTGGGGATTGGTGCTACGCCTGCTTTTTAAAATCTTACATTTTCGTACAATGGTTTAGCCACTAAGCCCCTAAACTGACAAAAATATAAAATTGCATTTCAGATCAGGTCAGGCTGCCAAATCTGATTTCTTGTGGTGCAGTACTAAATTTCTGAATAAAAGTCAGTAGGTGTCGTAAGTCGGGTGTACTTTGAGAGGAAGTGGAGTGGCAAAAACCCACTCTCACTATGTTCTTACTGCATTATATCTCCAATCACCCGGGTAGATTGGTCTGAGGACTGTATTAAACGTCTGTTAAAAAAGCACGCACAAATGCTTTCAAGTGAACAAAATATTCTCCAATATGAAAAAAATTGCCTTCTCAGAGTGACCTGACACAGTATGTTCTTGTGCAACTGTAGTTGGGAGCATTCAGCTTTTAGAGGATTTTAGTGGAGAGACATTTGGTCCTGAAACTGACATCAGTGAACGTCATTCTTTTAAATGGCTCTTTATAAAAGTGACTTTTTTAAAGTGCCCTATTATGGATTTTTGAAAAATTACCTTTCATGCAGTGTGTAACAGCTCTAAGTAGACGAAAATATTAAGATCCTTTTTTTGTAGACAGACAGGTATGATATAAAGAAACGAAAAACAACACAAAGAGGAAAATTGTCTGCATTTTCCCAAGTTCTAGAACTAACCAACATTTGATTGGCTTGATTAAAGATTCACTGATTAATTGTTCACCTTAAAACTTAAACATGTGTCATGTGAAAAGAACTAACCGATCAGCTTCATACTTTGTAAGGAATGTACACATTTCGGTAGACTAAATACCTCAGACAAACACAGAACACCCAAACACTGCAGTGCTTTTGCGTACTATGAATGCCAATGGTTACATGTATCCAATTTTCTTCATGTCCTTCTTTTGTGTTCAAAAGAAAAAAAAAACTATCTCTTCATCTCTTTTGAACATGTCAAGCTGCTGTGATCAACACATTGTAATGTTTCTTAGTGAATATTAAATTACAGAAAACACTGCAGTATATTTTGTATTTTTATAGGGATGTTTTAAAAGTAACTTCACAGTAAAGTAATTAGTAATCTGATTACTTTTTACATGAAGTAATTAGTAATATAATCAGATTACAATTTTCCAGTAGTAATCAGTAATTTGTAATAGATTACTTTTTAAAATTAACCTAACACTGCATGGTACATTTAGATTTTTATGATTTAAAAAATATATATTTTACTGAAGTTTTGAATGGTAGTGGATGTTTATATGCATGTGTTTTTCTGTGTGAGATTAAAAAGTTATGGAAAACATTAAGTTTCCCCTTATTTATTTACACATTTATGATTTAGTGATTTATGATAATAGTATAGTTAAAATAGCATGTTAGTATAAAATTATTATAGTATTTTCTTTTCTTTCTGTAAACTATTGATCTCTCTATCTTATTAAAAACAAATTGCCTTTTAGAACAGTTCATTCATTCATTTATTCATTTTCTTTTCGGCTTAGTCCCTTTATTAATCTGGGGTAGCCACAGTGGAATGAACCGCCAACTTATCTAGCATGTTTTCACGGAGCGGATGCTCTTCTAGCCGCAACCCATCTCTGGAAAACAACCATACACACTCCTTCACTACAGACAATTTAGCCTACCCAATTCCCCTGTACCGCATGTCTTTAGACTGTGGGGAAAACAGGAGCACCTGGAGGAAACCCACGCGAACACAGGGAGAATATACAAACTCCACACAGAAATGCCAACTGACCCAGCAGAGGCTTGAACCAGCGACCTTCTTGCTGTGAGGCGGCAGCACTACCTACTGCGCCACTGCGGGGCTTTTTAGAACAGTTTTGAAAATTGAAAGAAATGTTATCAGACAATCATAGAATATAACAAAAGTAAATTTTTAACTCAGTCCCAAACCTGGAGTTTGTATGTTCTCCCTGCGTTCGCGTGGGTTTCCTCCGGGTGCTTCGGTTTCCCCCACAGTCCAAAGACATGCGGTACAGGTGAATTGAATAAGCTAAGTTGGCCATAGTGTATGTGAGTGTGTGCAAGAGTGTGTGGGAGTTTCCCAGTGTTGTGTTGCGGCTGGAAGGGCATCGTAAAAAACATATACTGGATAAGTTGGTGGTTCATTCCGCTGTGGCGACCCCTGATTAATAAAGGGACTAAGCCGAAAAGAAAATGCATGTATGCAATTCCAAACCTAGTAAGTCCAGTAAAGCCAGAGAAATAGAGAATAATCATGTGGTCTCCTATTTTTTTCCATAACTTTACATAATTGTTATTTGCCTGTGAAACTTACTGCTCTGTGGTTTAAAGGATGGTGCAGCAGTTTGCGGTGGATTTTGAGAAGTGCATTGAGGGTTCAGGAGATCAGGTGGACACGGTGGAGCTTTCCGGAGGTGCGAGGATCAATCGCATCTTCCACGAGCGCTTCCCCTTTGAACTGGTTAAGGTAAATTCGTCATAACCACAGCATGCTGATGTTCTCTGAGAACAGTAACCATACTTTCTGAGTATATCTTGCATATATCCTCTAAGATTACATAAAATATGTGTTTTTCTGTTTGCTGATGATGACTAGATGGAGTTTGATGAAAAAGAGCTGCGGAAGGAGATCAGTTACGCCATCAAGAACATCCACGGTATCAGGTGTGAAGCCTCTACATCAAACACACACACACAGACTTGTTCCTATATCCCGATGTAAATCCGATAATCTATCTCCCTACCCCAAAACCCAACCCTCATAGTAAACAATCTGCATTTTTTACATTCTCAATATACTTCATTCAGTGTGTTTATGGGCATGTTTAGCCATGGGGACCTCACACACACATACTTGTATATGTGGTTTACAGGGACTATAATGCAAAATGGGATTATAGGGACTCCATAATCCAAAATGTATTTTCCATTGTAAAAATTGTATTTACCATTGTCTTACCTCTTATTATATGACTCTACCCCTAAATTCAACCCTCACAGGATATCTTTGGCAAATTTTCAATTTCCAAAGACCTTGTTAACTGTGATGTTATGATATACAAGATGTGTCCTTACAAACCACCTTAGAGTACAGCTAAGTCATACCCATATCATTATACATCTTCATGTCCCAGCAAACCACATATACCTGTACACACACACACACATATTTGAGAACTCACCTGCTCTGAGATCAAACTGGCTTTGATGCCACTGTGACATTCAAAGCACCTAGAAATTAAGTACAGCACTGTGAGAACTGTGCCATGAAACATGAAGTGCAATGAAAAATTGACCTGTATCTATAAAGCACATCATTTAGATCCCTGACTGTGTCTGTCCATCTCTTTTATTTTCAGGACTGGTCTGTTTACACCAGACATGGCTTTCGAGACTATTGTTAAACGGCAGATCGGCAAGATCAAAGAGCCATGTCAGAAATGCGTGGACCTGGTCATCACCGAGCTGGTCAATACGGTCAGGCAGTGCACAAAGAAGGTAAATCTTACTGCAGGTTTTAAACATTAGTTCTTGTATTCTGCAGGGATGCACTAACTTGATCAAAAGGGACACATTTGTAATGCTATTATGAATACAGATATTATCTAGAGATAAAAGAATCCAGAGTGAGTCTGGCAAAATAGTGGCTGGCACAGCTTTTAGAGGAGAGTTGGATCTAGGGGATTGGCTGAAACCAGAACCAAATTGCAGAGCATGAATACAGAGCATGAAGTATAACACACTATATTACATAAGCATATTTATTATATAATAATAAGTAAAGTCAAACCAAAATCCTCAGAAATCACAAACACTGGGAATGTTAATGTCCCGGACGAGCCCCCCAAAATAATATTGTTCTTAATAATAACATTTTTACTAACTTAATCAAAATGGACACATTTAGAATGTTGTTACGAATACAGATTTTATCTAGGGGTATTGATATTAGAGATATAAGAATCCAGAGTGAGTCTGGCAAAATGCTGGCTGGCACAGCTTTTAGAGGAGAGTTGGAGCGAGGGGATTGGCTGAAACCGGAACCAAAATGCAGAGCATGAACCAATGCTATCTCTGAAGTATAACACACTATATTACAAAAACATACTTATTATATAATAATAAGTAAAGCCGAACCAAAATCCTCAGAAATCACAAACACTGGGAATGTTAATGTCCAGGACGAGCCCCCCAAAATAATATTGTTCTTAATAATAACATTTTTCACTAACTTGATCAAAATGGACACATTTATAAAGCTGTTACAAATATAGATATTATTTAGAGTTGTTTATAGCAGAGATATAAGACTCCTGAGTGAGTCTGGCAAAATGCTGGCTGGCACAGCTTTTAGAGGAAAGTTGGAGCGAGGGGATTGGCTGAAACTGGAACCAGATTGCAGAGCATGAACCAATGCTATCTCTGAAGTATAACACACTAAATTATGCAAGTATGCTTGTTATATAGTAAGTATAGCCAAAGCAAAATACTCAGAAATATCAAACACTGGGAATGTTAATGTCCGGGACGAGCCCCCCAAAATAATATTGTTCGTAATAATAAAGTTTTGCACTAACTTGATCAAAATGGACACATTTATTTAATTTAATGTTGTTATGAATACAGATATTATTTAGGGGTATTGATAATAGAGATGTAAGTATTCAGAGTGAGTCTGGCAAAATGCTGGCTGGCACAGCTTTTAGAGGAGAGTTGGAGCGAGGGGATTGGCTGAAACCGGAACCAGATTGCAGAGCATGAACCAATGCTATCTCTGAAGTATAACACACTAAATTATGTAAGTATGCTTGTTATATAATAAGTATAGCCAAAGCAAAATACTCAGAAATATCAAACACTGGGAATGTTAATGTCCGGGACGAGCCCCCCAAAATAATATTGTTCGTAATAATAAAGTTTTGCACTAACTTGATCAAAATGGACACATTTATAATGTTGCTATGAATACAGATATTATTTAGGGGTATTGATAATAGAGATGTAAGAATCCAGAGTGAG
This sequence comes from Danio aesculapii, assembly GCF_903798145.1. NCBI lineage: Eukaryota > Metazoa > Chordata > Actinopteri > Cypriniformes > Danionidae > Danio > Danio aesculapii. The sequence goes on from NC_079439.1 coordinate 64,634,083, forward strand.
TGTGGTAAATAATAAGTAAAGCCAAACCAAAAGCTTCAGAAATATCAAACACTGGGAATTTTAATGTCCCGGACGAGCCCCCTCAAAAATAATATTATTTGTAATAATACAATTTTCTTGAACATAACTCAGCATATTTAAATGATTTCTGAAGGAAGCCATTTTAGTTGATGAGAACACCACATGGATAAATTACATTAAATTAAATGATTTTAAATTGTAAAGTTATTTAATTTATCTGTATTTTTGATCAAATAAATAGAACCTTAGCAACTTAAAAAAAAAAACATGTTAAGATCACAAAGTATACCACCAAGTCAAAATTATCTAATTTTTATTTTCTTGATTGACAGTACGTAACATTTGACTAATTATTTTGCAAGAGACTACTATTCAGTGTTAAGCATAATTTAAAGGCTTAATTAGATTAGGTTAACTACAGTAGGCAAGTTGTTAATCAGACAACTTAAAAGGGCTAATAATATTGACCTTAAACAAAAGATAAAAGTTACATTTTTAGATTTGCTAAAAGTTTATTGTTACATTAGCCAAACATTAAAGCATAAAGTTAAATCTTAAGTCTTTTTGAATTGTGCCATTGCTTTGATGACATGCAAGTAAAATTCAGAAAAACAAACAAACAAACAGTACAACATAGATTGTTTAAAAATGCTAATTTATTTGTTAATTTGATGTTGATTTACAGAATTTTTTTTCCGCATTACTCTCAAAAACAAAATACCCAAACATGTTTTAATTGGGGTTGTATTGTCATGTAAAGAATGCAGGATTATTTTGCACAATTAAATGCTTCTTCTAAATGATTATAATTGGCTTCTTTGTTTATATGTGTAGAGTAATTACTTTCTTTAATTGTCTATTATTATGCAGTTTTGGTGTAAATATAACCCTGAAAAATTCATCCTGAATCCTGTTAATCTCTTGTTCATTTGTCTGTGGTAATACATTTTGCTTAAACAACAAGTCCTGTTTATTGTCTCAGAGCTAGTAGGTAATCCAGTATTGTGTGTTTTGTGGGACAGTTGGCTCAATACCCCATGCTTAGAGAGGAAATGGAGAGGATTGTCACCCAGCACATCCGCGATCGAGAGAGTCGCACTAAAAATCAGGTACAACCCATCGAGCACACACATGCCAACCCTTCACATATACAAACACAAGTGGTTAAACCCAAGCTCTCCACCTTTTTTCTATACATCATGATGGTTTACTTATGGGAGTAAAGGTGTTTTTACGCACTTTTCGCCTCACTTCCATTCATACGCAAGTCTCGCAATTCCAGAGTCCAAGCTAAATGAACTGACTTTTAAATTTGCATCATATGAGACTAATAAAAGATCAAAATTTGACCTGTCTACAGAAATTGTCTTGTCAGAAAATATCTTTGGCTGATACTTGATTCTGTTTGGTCAGTCGCAACATTCCAAGTAATGTTATTCCCAGATAACAACAGCTAAAATACAGACTCGTCTGGGTACTTCGAATCATCTTGAATACGTTCACTTCCATACTACCATGCTTGTCTGTCAAGCCACTTTTTTGACTGTTTGGTGCCATCTTGTGACTGACTAATACATAGCTTAGTGTATGCTCCATTCAGCCATTTTTGTTTTTTGTCAGCTTTGCCTTTAATTAAAATATTATTTATATCATATATTATTAATGTTTTGTGTCAAGTATTTACATTTTGTGGCAGTAAGCCGGGTAATAAGCAGGATAAAGTATATCCAGGCGGCAGTTTTTGCAGAATAAAGGCCTTCAGTCTTAAACAATAGCCTGTCAGGCTTTATTCCAACACAGGTTCAATTTTCATTTGGTTCAGGTGCGTTTGATCAGGGTTGGAGCTGAATTCTGCAGGACGGTAGCTCTCCAGGTATAGGGTTGGTGACCCCTGCTGTAAAACCAGTGAAGTGTTTTAAAAAAAAACTGGGGACAATGAGGCGCCATTATTATCCTCACAGTTCAGCCATTGAAGATTAAAAGGCAACTGGTAAAACTTTAGTTACAATTCACAGTATTAACGAACCATTAACTAACACTACTAGCTTAATAAACTACTGATTAGCAGTTTATTAATAGTTAGTGTGGTAGAAGTTGGGTTTAGGTTTTGGGTAGGATTAGGATCATACTTTATAACTCCTAATAAACAGTTAATATCTTAATAATAGGCAGGTAATAGGTCTGTAGGTTATACCAAGAATTTTGACCTGAACTGAAGTGTTACCAGGCAACTTTTTGAATCAGTTAATTACTTTCAGTAGACCATGGCTAACCCTCAAAACGAGTCTTTTTACAGCAATATTACAGACTGTAGTGTATTGAATATTACTGTACTGTCAGGAATACAAAGGGGAAATAATCTAGAACTAAAACTTTGGGCACATATATGCTTGTGATATTAATGCCACATTAAAACACTGAGCGTAATGTTATTGTCATTACTGATAAAAATAAAGCACAACGCAAAACGTTCTTCTTACTGTAACAAACAGGATTGACAAACACTCATCCAGCCAGCAGAGGGAGCCCTAACCTGAATTCTGACTGCCAGTTCTTCGTTGGTTACTTCCTGTTTGGTGGCCATATTTACCTGGCCACACCAAACACTCAGTGCGAAGTATTGCCAGTATCTGCTGCTTTACCGAGTGTTTTCTCACTGTTTTGTTCTGCCTCTCTGTTATGACCTTTGAGCCTGTTTTTGTTGACTACTGATTTTTGGCTTACTGTTTTTGCCTTGGTTGCCGTGGAGGACTTTCTGTTTGTTACTCTGAACTTGCCGACTCGGATTTAGCCTGGTGATTTGGATTTGTTTGCTGAGAACTATTAAACTTCTTGCACTTGGATCTAATCTGTTTCCATGTCGTCACCACCGCCATTGTCACACTTACTCAGTTTTTATTATCTATATATATTATTGGTAGCACAACCTTGTTATTTGAACTGATTTGTTCCCCAAACTTGAAGTCCAACCCATAGTTTAGTAGCACTGTAACATACAGAAAAAAGGTGGATAGCTTCAGCTGACAAAATAAGCAGTGAATGTGTTTTGTGTTTCTTTTTCTGCCATCAGGTCATGCTGCTAATAGACATTGAGTTAGCCTACATGAACACCAATCATGAGGATTTCATCGGCTTTGCAAAGTAAGCACCATTACTAAAGGTATTATCCATTTATCAACATGATTATTATTAGCCACCTAAAAACACAAACATCTAGATTAGAACACTCTAGCTTAATCATCTGGCTTGTAGAAACAACCTTTGAAAATTTCGTTCGGTGAAAGCTTTATGAAGAGCTTTTCAGTGGACTAATGGATCATCAGCCGAGAGCCTTGTTCAAAAGCGCAGAGATGATAGACAATATTGTTTCCTCTTTCATCCTCAGGGCCCTGTTTCTGTCTGGTATCTACATGCATGCAAATGCATCTCGAGCCCATTTTTGTTTGGATTTCACCATTTCTTTTTGTTAATGAGTGATGATGGCTTGTTAGTGAGTATTAAAGGGAACCTATAGTGAAAAGTCTTCTTTTCAAGCAGTTTGGACAGACATATGTGTAGGTATAGTGTGTATACCGTCATATTGGAGTGATATAAACACACTCAGTCCTTTTTTTTCAATTTAACAATATAAAAACAGTGGACCAATTGGAGAGGTTTTGAGATCGACCGCAACTTGATGTAGGAGTGCGGTCCCCCCGCCCACCGAATTGATTGACATCTGCGTATTAACATGTCTCTGTAGTAACGTGTTTAATCATAACAACAAGACAGGATGTGCGCAAAGCAACCAGGAATAAAAGGTGTGTTCAGTTTGCTAGGATCATCAATCATCATCAAATATGATCAAGAGTGAGTTTTACAAGTTTAAAATGTTTTAAAACAGTGCATGTGTGTAATGAATTACAGCGATTTACTTCAGATTTGCTTTATCAGCACAGCCGCGTGTCAGAAGACGCTTCAATCCCGGTTTGTGGACTTTAAATCGGGTTTATTTTGTACATTAGCATAACAGATATTCATACAGCTGTAGATATTAAAGTGTATCCTGTCACATTTGCGTGCAAAAAAAGTGCAAAGTTAAACGCACGCGCTGTCTGTGTGTGTGTGTATCTGTGTGTGTGCGTGAACGACATTGTGTGTGACTCATTGTTGCCACTCCACAACAAATGCATCAAATACTCATTGGTAAAGTTCTTACTGTAGTATTTCTCACAAACGTTACATGAGATCTTCTTCCTTCATGTCTGTCTGTTGTCTGACGCAGCCGAGGGAAGAGATTTATGCAACACAATCTCACGGCAATTCGTAACTATTTGATTTAGTGGCTAATTCGTATGAATTTGTACGATCTAATTTATACATTTTAGTACGATTTGCTCATCCCCCAATGACGGTTGGGTTTAGGGGTGGGGTTAGGTGCCACACCTCCTTTTTAAAATCGTACATTTTGTAACGACTGAACTTCTTACGAATTAGCCACTAAACTGACAAAACGTAAAATACTTACGTTTTCTCGTGAGATCAGGCTGGATTTATGCCGGGTTCAGACTGCACGATTTTCAAAGTAGTCATGTCACAGATGTTTTCACACTGCATGACTATCTGGGCTAGTGTTTTGCCGCAGCTTTGTTTACACTGCAAAATGGATCATCGACAGGGGCTTTCACATTGCATGACTTTTCAATAGGAAGAATCGCCGACAACTTCATCCAAACTATGTCTTACAGCCAAAAACACGTAGTGTATCTTTTGTTATTAACTACATAACGAGAAAAAAGCCCTTAATGGGGTAGAAAATGTACATATTTGCTCACCTGGGTTTGAAGGGAATCAGCAGTTTCTCCTCAACCTTATTTTTTAAGTTTCTGTATGAAATGTCAAACAGACATGAGGGCTCCTGTCCAACCTCCTGTCCACTAGATTTTCCTCCATTTCTTGGGTCCAAATAAACCGAAAATGAGCGCTTTTAACTTCTCCCTCAACCTCCCGCTGGCCTGCGGGTACACACACACAAGCGAATGCTGCTCTCTCATTGGATGTTGGTGATCGTCGATGTTATTTTAAAGGCAAAACTCATTTCACACGGCGACTCATCGGTGACTCTCAGATCGCGTCTTTGATAGTTCATACTGTGTTATTGTCACTCACGTGCACGAGCACCGATTTGCTTATGATTTCAAGCATTTGTCTGCGATTTCTCAAAACCTGTCGGCGAGTCATAATCGGGGCTAAAATCATGCAGTCTGAACTCGGCATAAGGCACACTGACAGGCACGTGGAAATGGTGGGAGTGAAGGACTAGCATTAAAGGCGCAGTACACAAAAAAACGCTACCTGCTGCTCAGAGCTATAAAATAGAAACTTATGAAAGGTATCATAAAAAATCTGATGGGTGTTTTGAGCTGAAACTTTACAGACACGTTCTGGAGACACAAAAGACTCATATTAAATCTGGCAAAAGAGGTTATCTAGGTGCCCTTTAAAGCAAGTGAATGAAAAGGATGTGGATGGAAACTACAATTTCGATGGCAGACTATGGCGGGGAGGCCGCTGTCGAACTGCCAGCAATGATGTAGAGCAGGTTGGGAAACCAGCGTCTGAAAAAGTTGATCAATCAGAGTAATGGTTAACACCTGTTTTCTCTCAGTGATTAGGCTGGTGAGAAGCTTCAAAAGAGAGATGATGGGGGGAGAACGAGAGAGAGATGAGTAGGGAGAGACGCTATTAAATGAGCTGCTTGTAAAATAATTTTAAAAATAAAAGTCTTTGAGTTACCTGTATCGCCGCCCCTGCCTTGTTCTTTCAAACTTTAAATAAACCTTACTACACTGGTGCCGAAGCCCAAAAAGAAGGGAAGACATTGCTGCTATTATGACAACTCTTTTTCCAATGGCATTTGCGGAAGTGATCCAGGGTTGTCATGTATTAACGCTGCGTACGCACAAAAACTTTGCGTACGCCAGGTTTCACGCTCACGTTTGGATTTACTAACGATGAAATTAACATGAAAATGTGCGTTGGTCCACGCCAACTTCATGTCTGGCGTACTCGCATTTCTTGTGTCTGTTTGTTTTATTTCCATTGGCGACTCCTTGTGGCAATTATGTTAAATCGCACACTACAAAGTATCTTTGAGACGTGCAGTGCCCGCTGTATGGGATGGGATCATCCGCATGTCTAGCAGGTATATAAGGTTTCCATACCATGCTTTTGAACAGCGGTAAAGTTAGTTTGACGTTTGACATTCATTAGACATTCGATTTGAAACCAATTAAATTCTTTGCTCCTGTTATAGTTTGAGCAAAAATTTGTCAGATAGCCATAAATATGTGCCCTTTATGTTGCACAAGGCTTGATTTCTCGATTTAAAAAAAAAATTACGAAGTACGAATGAACTAAACAGTTCAACCATATGAAATTATACAATAAAACCAGAACCAAAATGTTCAGAAAAACATCCTGCTTATTGCACAAGACTTATTTATTTTATAATATTTTTAATATCTTTTAATGTAAAAATTTTAAAAGTCAATTAAACTCTGACACCATTTGAGATAAAACATTCAAATGAGCTCTAAAATTGTGTGTCACCCACAATTGAGACAACGCTCTCCTCAAAGGGTGTTAGTTCAGCATCCCCTGTTCTGTCCACACTTTGACGGTGCGCCGCTGTTCTCCTCTTAACCTGCACCTTTATATCAGACCATATTTTTTATTCGTTCACAGTGCGATGTTCAGACCCCACTGCGTTAACCGCATCAGCTAAACTCTCCCACTCTATTTTTTTCTTTTGTTATTTATTACGGAGGACAAACTTGCAAAAAACACAGTTTTTCTCCGGTCTACCTCCGAAAGGAGCACCTCCATTTCAGATTCTGTGAAGTTTCTCTTCTTGCTTGCTTTTGCCATTGCTTTTTCGTTTGGTGTTGGCAAAGTAGAGTCATTACCATATTTATATGGGGGAGGAGGCAGGAAGGGGTTTTGCGCTTGTACACGTGCGCTCAGTTTCACGTTAATTCGGATGTACAAAGAGGATATGCGTGGGATTCTGCATACGCAGTGTTTCATACATCTGAATTTTTTACTACGTACGCACATTTACAGCTTTGTGCGTACGCAATGTTTTAGTTTGAATTCAACGCAAGTCTTTGTACATGAGGCCCCAGGTGCTCGCGGGCCTCCTCCAAGAACAACATCAGGCTCTTATGGACATACGAGTGGAATAGGAACAGCGGTTCCGGGTCCTGGTAGAAGCCCAGCGGGAGGACCACTGAGTAAGAGTGGCCGATTCTTTGTGTTCACTCAGCAGCTCCATGATGCCTGCTGCAGATGGATGTTGCAGGATGGCCGGACCGTCGACCAGGTCATGGACGCGTGGTACTGAAACAGTTCATCACCCTCCCCTGACATCGGAATGGGTCCAGTGCTACCAGCCTGAGGAGCTTGACATCATCATCCAGCTGGTTGATGATTGTTTGGTGGCGAGGTCCAGGGTCAGCGAATTAAGCACCGCAGAGATCCCTGCTGTTTCTCCCTCTCTCTCTGCTCTGCCCGCTGTCTCTCTTTTGAGGTGTCTCTCTGGACCAATCACTGAGAGAATACAGGTGTTAATCATTACACTGATTGACCTACATTTTTTAGCCGCCAGTCTCCCAACCTGCTCTCCACTGTTGTGGACAGTTCGACCAAGGCCTCCCCGCTACACAGACTTTGTGTAATGGTACAAGACTGTGAAGTTTGAACACTTATTTTGGTGCGTTTTTTTTTTCAAACATGTGCCATAATTATCACAGTGTTTGGTCAGTAGTTGACCTTCCAGTTGACCGTTTCAGTTTTCTTTATTTTGTCATTCAAAACATCACAGGAGATGTAATACAATGAAATTAAGTTGCATTGACAGATTCAGCACTCAGAAAGAAAAAAAAAAACCCTAATATATATGAAAAAGACCTTAGCAGCAGTAAAACACAATAAAAACTTTAAATAATTAATTAATTAATTTTTTGATTCATACAAAATCATGTCTTTTTCTCCCTTCAGTGCCCAGCAGAGAAGCAGTCAGATGAATAAGAAGAAAGCTGCTGGCAATCAGGTAAAAACAATGGCAAAATGAGCAGACGCATAACACAGCGCTTGGACAGATGTTTGCTGCTTCGCTCAAGCATAATGTTTGTGAGAACATCAGCAGCAGGTTTATAATTGGACACCGCATCACTCACTGTCTGTCATGTGAGATTTTAATTACCTAGAACAGGGCTCAGGGTTGTTTTGTAAAATATTTGTGGAAGGTAAGAAATAATGAGGGGTTTCTTCTGTTTCACTGGCAAACACAAAGAGAGAAGCAACTGGATTGAGAGAATTGCTTTATCATTTATTTAATACGATCATGTTTAATATAGTCTCAGCTTTTAAAATAATGTACATCTGATAAAATAGTGTATTTAAATGCAAACGTAGTAATACACACACAGACACACACACACACATGTATAATCATTTTAGATAATATTGATGGTTTGGCAATGCGCATGCCTAGAACCGAGCAAACAAACAAACAAACAAACAAACAAACAAACAAACATCAAGCAAGCAAACAATCAAACAAACACACAAATAAATAAATAAACACAAATGAATAAACAAACAATCAAACAAACAAATAAATAAGTAAATAAATAAATAAGCACAAATAAATAAATAAAAAGAAACACAAATAATTAAACACAAACACATAAATAAATAAATAAATAAATAAATAAATAAATAAATAAATAAATAAATAAATAAATAAAAACACAAATAAATAAATAGATACAAATATATAAAAATAAATATTAAAGAAACACATAAATAATTAAACAAATAGATAAATAAACACAAATAGATAAATAAACACAAATAAATAAATAAATAAAACAAAAATAAATAAAAAAACACAAATAAATAAATATACAAACACATAAATAAATAAACCAATAAATAAATAAACACAAATAGATAAATAAACACAAATAGATAAACACAAATAAAAAATAAACACATATATACATAAATAAATAAACAATAAATTAATAAACATAAATAGATAAACAGCGCATTGTGTTTTGCGTCCTGATTGGCTGTAAACCATTGTCAATCAGTCTCCTCCTCATGTACAGTACAGAATACGTCCAGCTTGCCAAATTTACACGAATCTTCGATTGCTAGCAGTGTGACTCTGAAGGGCTGGACTGTATGTTTGCAAGTTCTCTCCCCAACAAACCTCATAATGTCGACGAAACATTCTGCACCGTCTAAGGCAGGGGTTCTCAACCTTTTGCAAGCTGGGCCCCCCAAAGCTAGTACATTGCAGTTGGGGCCCCAGTTGCCCCAAAATACAACAATTAATTAATAATATATTAAAAGTATAAAAGACCAAGACTGACATGCAATATATTGAACACCTGAAATGTCTTCTCAGCAATTTAAATAAATACTGCATAGGAACAATCTATCAATTTATACAAACAAAAAACATTATTATCAATAATAATAATATAATAATAATTAATTAGTCATATATTAATAATATAATAAACCTGCACTAAATGTGCTTGTGAATTTTTATTTTATTTTATTTGTTGAAATTCTCTAACAGATGGAAAGAAAACAGAATATTTGTACTCAAGTTATAATACAATTACACTGCTAAAATAATACAAGTTTTAGTAAATAATACTAATATCTTACAAATTACTCTGAGTACTAGTTAATTACTTTTGAAAAAAAATCTGATTTTTATTATGGCCCGTTTTAAGTATAAAATTATTTAAACGGTTTAATTGCTTAAATCACGAGGCTACATATAGAAATTTGCAGTAACAAAGTATGGTTGATTTTTCCTTTTATGACAATGAATCATTTCAATAGCACTGGCAAAACTACCACATACTTTTAAGGCCATAGAGACACTTTTTGTCCATTTTTAAACAATACTTTGAATCTTTGAAATGTTTAATTAAAGTATATGATGAAAATTTGGGGTTTTATTTACATATTTTACAGTGTTTTTCTTATTTGCTCATTGTTGTCTATACAATATTTTATTTTACACTTGATCTTCAACTGACATAATTTGACAAAAAAGACAAGAACACTGTCTGTAGTAAAATAATAAAACAAATGACTTCATTTCACTTGAGGTATTTGAAATATGACAACACTGTAATGCCCTGTAATGACTGCATAATAGTGATGCTTTAAGACAGATCAGAATACCGCTATTATGTATAAATCACATAAATACCTCATCCAGAAACATTTCTAGCATAACTCCTTTGTCGTAAAGAAATAAAAAAGTTCCACCTTTGCTAAAAGTTCTGGTAGGCTAAGTTTCACTTCACAATACAGCCAAATAGGTCTGTCACCGGTCATGCATCGATCTATAAATACTTGATTAGAATACTTGTTTTTGACTACGTTTAGTCAAGGAGCAAAGAAAATTTCTACTTCTAAGAGATGGCAATTGTATATAGTCTGAGCCAGTGGCGTAGCGGAACCATGATCCCCCCCGGCCCGTGATTTCCGCCACCGTCACAAACCCAACCATCACAAATACTGTGATGATTGGGTTTTTTGGAACCCGCACGGACCCATGATTCTCAGAGAAATCAGTCAAGTTTGGTGGCGGAAAAATCATGGTTTGGGGTTACATTCAGTATGGAGGCAATCGAGAGATCTGCAGAGTGGATGGCTAAAATAACAGCCTGAGGTATCAGACATTTGTGCTGCCCATTACATTACAAACCACAGGAGAGGGCAAATTCTTTAGCAGGATAGCGCTCCTTCCCATACTTCAGCCTCCACATCAAAGTTCCTGAAAGCAAAGAAGGTCAAGGTGCTCCAGGATTGGCCCGCCCAGTCACCAGACATGAACATTATTGAGCATGTCTGGGGTAAGATGAAGGAGGAGGCATTGAAGATGAATCCAAAGAATCTTGATGAACTCTGGGAGTCCTGCAAGAACGCTTTCTTTGCCATTCCAGATGACTTTATTAATAAGTTATTTGAGTCACTGCAGGGATGTATGGATGCAGTCCTCCAAGCTCATGGGAGTCATACCAATATTAATTCTCTTTCCACTGCACCATGACTTTATATTCTAGACTGTACATTATCTCTGTTAAATAACAAGACTTTTTTCCAAGCAAAGTCAGACTTTACTGTCCTAATTAAATAATTAAAAATCAAGGCATTATCATATTTTATATGGGTAAAATAAGCATAATCTAGAGGCCTTTGCCTAGAAGTCAAGTTATTATTTGTGGTTCCTAAAACAAGACTTTTGTCAGGTAGTGTGTGTGTGCGTGCGTGTGTGTATATATATATATATATATATATATATATATATATATATATATATATATATATATATATATATATGATATTTATTTGCTAATAATATACAGGCTTTATATGAAAATGTAAAGTAATAATAGAAGACCACTTTTAGCGTGTTATATTTAGGCACATTTCACAAATGATTTTATGTCTTGGTTTCATGCTGTGAACTTCATATCTTTCAGCTGTGCTTGTATTCTGTTCATTTTGTCTGTTTTCTCCGCTGCCTTTTTCAGTTTCTAATTACCTGTCTTTTCTTTGCTACTGTTCCTATGCCAACGCTCCTCAGGATGAGATAATGGTAAGTGTAAGTGTATGTCTGTGTGCGTGTGTGTGAGTGCCTGCTAATGTGGTCTGGCCTTTCAGTATGAAGTGATGTGAAAAATAGCCTTACATATTGATAATTATAGTCCTCATACTCGTTTTAAACTACAGCACAAATAGCTTATTATGATCATTAATTAATTCTGTCCTTTTCCAATAAAGAAGAGGGTTTTGTGTGTGAATCAGGGTTTCCGGTGGAAAGTCACTGTCCTCCCGAGAGCGTTATAGCTCTTCTGGTACAAAGATGATCTCAGAGAACAAATGTACTGAACAAATATAGCTCACCTCAAATGCAGTACATGTCTTTTTCTGGGTAAAAGGGGAAAAAATACTGCTAGATGTAAGAAATAAAAAATAAAAACTACTAAAAATTTGAGAAATTGAGAAAAACATTTAATCTAACATTTAGGTTAACAAATTGTAGTTCTTAAATAATAATAATAATAATATACTAAACTATAAGTTGATATTTATTTGCTATTGATACACACTTTTTATATGAAAATGTAAAAAAAAGCTTTTAAATGTTTGGAGCAAACTGAAGCTTCATAATCAAAATAGAGTAAAAAAAACAATATTCTGAATAAATAAGAAAAAAATTATTTTATCCTTTAATTTATCTATGTATGTGCGAACCATTTTTAAAAAAAATTCCTTTATGATTAGTTCCAAATCAATTATTGATTTGAAAAAGTTAAATATACATGACATTATAAAACAAGTTTTGCATTGTAAATATCTTTACTGTCACTGTTTTTCACAGAGATAATGTTAGTCCTGTTTTGAATCTGTCTATGGTGACGCATAGGCGTTTGTAGCTCCGCCCTCTCTTGAAAAGAGCATGATCTCATTTGAATTTAAAGCATCAGTATGTTTACATGGACACTATTCATTCGTTTTCATTTCGGCTTAGTCCCTGTATTAATCTGGGGTCACCACAGCGGAATGAACCGCCAACTTATCCAGCATATGTTTTACACAGCGGATGCCCTTCTAGCTGCAACCCATCACTGGGAAACATCCATACACACTCATTCACACACATACACGACAGACAATTTAGCTTACCCCATTCACCCATAGCACATGTTTTTGGACTTGTGGGGGAAACCGGAGCACCCGGAGGAAACCCACGCCAACACGGGGAGAACATGCAAACTCCACACAGACATGCCGAGGCTCGAACCAGCGACCTTCTTGCTGTGAGGCGAATGTGTTACCCACTGCACCACCGTGCTGCTTTATATGGACACAAATAATCCGATTTTAATATGAGTAAGACAATACTCTGATTAAGCGTCTACAATGTAAACAGAGATTTCTGATTATTTTAATCTGATGATCAAATTTTGTATATATCTTAGCATCTTAAAATAATCTTCTCACTGTTAAAAAAATCATAAATGAGTGGTTTTCCATATTTTGTGATTCATGCATTTTTTTTCATTTATTTATATTTTGAATTATCTTTCCTCTAACAAGTTTTTGTGTTCTATAATCTTTGATTTATTCAACTGTGTGCGTCTGAAAGGCAAGAGCACATCACCTCCATTGGAAATAAGGAATTTGCACAAACTAGAAAAGACGTAATATGTGAACGGTCATCACAAACATGGATTCACCTGATTTGTTGACAAAAGAGTTGCTGAGCTGTTCCTTGGCAGTTCGCAGGTCCCTCACTGGACCTTTTCCCCTCAGCAAAGAAACTTTCCAAAGACATCTGTTTCTTACTCATTTTGCTGCTTGTGGGTCAAATTTGGGCGCTCAAGTGACTGAGATGTAAGCAAGAGAATAAGGTCATTTTTCAAAATAAAAGATTTTTCAAAATAAATGATCGTTCAGACTCAAATAATAAATAAAACGGAAATAATTAATGACTTATTACTCATATAGACTTAGTAATTTATCCGGTGGTTGAGGACCACTAGCTTACAAAGATATATTGTCTTTATATTATAAATTACAGTACAAAAACTGTATTTTCTGTTAATTTACGAGCTTAATTAATTACATATAATATTTTTTATGCAATATATTGTTTTAAACTATACTAAAATGTCAATAAAAGTCACTTTGTTAAACTGTTTAATGTTCAACATATTGTCTTGTTTCTAGTCCAAATATCAAAAATATTCTTAAATCACGAAGCGTTTTCTTGACAAAAGTCTTATTTTCAGAAGTAATATGTCAAAAAGAAGTGAGATTTTTCCTTAACCCAAAATATACTACCCTTTTGTCATGTTCGGGATGACAACATCCACTGAATTAAACTGCTGTAAAAATGCATCAGATAAATAATAAAAAAATATATATTTTTGCATAAATCTGTTAATCAACCCCAGTCCTGATCAAAACTACTAAATGTTTTTACAAATAACAGGTTTTTAACTCTTTAATTGCCAAGTTCACAAACGATGTCACTGATTTGGTGAAAAAACACACACAAAATGTCGTATTTTCAATATAAAATGTAATTGTGGGCTGGATTTTTTTATTTTTTTTTTAAGATTTATTTTTGGCCTTTTTGCCTTTATTAAGCGGATAGGACAGTTTTACAGACAGGAAGCGAAGTGGGAGAGAGAAAGGGGGTAGGGATGGGAAATGTCCACGAGCCGGGATTCGAACTCAGGACGCCCTGAAGTGCTACTGCATCATATGTCAGTGCGCTAACCACTAGGCTATTGCACTGACGGGCTGGATTTTTTTTAACCTATTGTCAAAGTCTTGATTCATTGCTAGATTTTCATTTTTTCTCCCTAATTTTCTGTTGGTGGCTGTTTTTGCTCCATTGACTTCCATTATAACCACATTCGATGGTGCAAAAATGCACAGTCTTTGTTTTTATTTACTCCATGTAGTTCTGAGAGCTGAGATGCATATTTTGATTTTCTCAGACGCATCAAGGTAAGTGCGTAAAGGTCACTCTTACACTCACAGACACGCATACGCACACTTTAATTTGCTGTTATACTCCATATAAAATCCAGTAACTAAGCTTTTTTTTCTAAAAGGTTGATGGTGATCAACAGTAAAATGTACCTCCTCCCACCAGGGAAAACCACCAACAATTAAAAATGCATGATTATATGTGAAAATGTGAAATGAAAAAAATGTGGTTATAATTGAAGCCAATGGGGCGAACAATAGCCAACAATAATAAATTAGGGGCAAAGAATTAAAATCGTTTAAAAACATTGCATCAAAGGCAATGTTGTTTCAGATGTCCAAGACTGTGAAAAAAAGGTAAAAAAAAAGTCCACAACATCATTTTGTCTGTGTTTTTTCACCAAATCAGTGACATCATTTAAGAATTTGGCAATTAAAGAGTTAAAATTCTGTACTTTTCTAAGCAATTTAGTAGTTTTGATCAGGACTGAGGTTGATTAACAGATTTATGCAAACAAATTCTAAAAAAATATTACTCTGATGCATTTTTACAGCAGTTTAATTCAGTGGGTGTTTTCATTCTGAACATTACCTAAGGGTAGCAAATTTGCCCAGATTGTTTCATTGAGTTTTTTTTTTTTTTTAATAAAAATTAAAGCATTTTTTTTCAAAATATGTGTCAAGATTTGTCACCAAAATCATTCTGCTAGCTGAAACACAGAGAAAGCTAAAAAAACAGAAAGTTTTTTTTCTCTTTCTTTTCTCCATATTTTTGTTTGTTTCTTTTCTTTCTTTTATTCGTTTTTTCTACCTATTTTTGTGTGTTTGTTAGTTAGTTTCTTTCTTTCTCCTCCATTTTTCTTTTATCTTCCTTTCCTTTTTTCTTTATTTTTTCCTTATTTTCTTTATTTTTTGTTTGTTTCTTTTATTCTATTTTTGTTTGTTTGTTTGTTTGTTTGTTTGTTCGTTCGTTCCTTCATTCGTTCCTTCGTTTGTTTGTTTGTTTCTTTCTTTCTTTTTTCTTTCTTTGCTTATTCTTCTTATCTTTGTTTTTTTTGTTCCGTTTTTTAATTCTTTTTCCTTTTTCTCCCTTTTTGTTTGTTTATTTATTTCCCTATTTTTGTTTGTTTTTGTTTGTTTGTTTGTTTCTTTATTTTTGTTTGTTTCTTTCTTTCCTTATTTTGTTTGTTTGTTAGTTTGTTTGTTTCTTTCCTTATTTTTGTTTGTTTGGTTCTTTCCTTGTTTTTGTCGTTTTGTTTGTTTGTTTCTTTTTTTCTTTCCTTTTTTGTTGTTTTTTGTTTGTTTGTTTGTTTGTTTGTTTGTTTGTTTGTTTCCTTATTTTTTATGTTTTTTTTTTTGTTTGGTTGTTTGTTTGTTTCTTTTCTTCATTTTGTTGTCTTTGTTTTTTCTCCCTATTTGTTTGTTAATTTCTATTTTCTATTCTTTTTTCTTCTCATTTTTTTCTTTCTTTCCTTCTTTCTTTCTTTCTTTCTTTCTTTCTCCATGTTTACTCTATATTACTTTATAAGTGAGGAAATAAATAAATAAATAACCTATAACCTTTTTCAAAATAATAATTCAAAAAATAATAAAAATTTAAGAAAAGAAAAGCGTTTTAGCTGCTTAATTAGCTTTCAGAAATGACTTTTAAATTGTAAAGCTATGGCCAAATTAAGACTCAAAATCACCTCAGAGTGGATGAAAACACCCTCAACAGCACATAAGGGTTAAAACAAGATGGATAATCTGCCAATAGGGTAAACAAAACAACCTTAGACTAGATCCTGGACTAGAAACAAGACAAAAAGAAAAAATGCCGTGAATAAACAGAAAAACAAATTAAATAACTTATTTTTTTTCATGTTTGTTTCTGTCTAGGTGATCAGGAAGGGTTGGCTCACCATCAACAACATTGGCATCATGAAAGGAGGAGCGAAGGAGTACTGGTTTGTCCTGACCGCTGAAAATCTGTCCTGGTACAAAGATGATGAGGTGAGCGAAGCCTCTTTTCATTCAGTGCTGCTTTTTATCAGAAGCGCCCTAAAGCGCACTTGTTTTCTTTTCATATTCTCTGTCGCTTTAGTATTATTTCCACCAGAAGCAAGGCTATATTTAGTCTGTTCCACAGTTAAAGCATCTTATCGTAGCAGAAAGTGCCTCACTGGATATGGGAAAGTGAATGAGACGGATGAGGTCATACTGTATAAACGAGTGTGTTATTCTGGTTCTTTTTTCAGTAATTCTGTTTCTTATTTTCCATCTTGAGGGTTTGATTAAGTACAGGTGTTTTGGTACATTTGCGACCCCCGACTCTCCCGCATTTTCAGTCCCAGACAGGGGCATTAAAAAAGCAAGGCGAGGGCTGGATGGGGGTTGAAAAGCTGGCATATGGTTTTCATTATTATACATACCAGATTGTTGCTCCAACACTTCAGAGAAAGTCCTCTTGAAACAAAGAAGTTTCTCATTCAAAACGAAAGGTTGCTCAGAAAAAAATGTCAGTTTTGCATATAATTGCTTTTCATTTAATCTCCTGGTTTTTTTTTAAACCACAGGCATGTGCTGCGTGTGCCAAAACAATTTCTTTGTGGTCCAGGCGGGTGAAATAAGAGGCCAAACAATGAGAATTAAATCCAGGCAAAAAGACTTTATTTTCCATCAAATCAGCATCGCTACAAATAACATTGGCTTTTCTTTTCTTTCTTTCTTTCTTTCTTTCTTTCTTTCTTTCTTTCTTTCTTTCTTTCTTTCTTTCTTTCTTTCTTTCTTTCTTTCTTTCTTTCTTTCTTTCTTTTCCTTATTTTTGTTGTTTTTTTCTCTTTCTTTTCATTTTTGTTTGTTTCTTTTCTTTCTTTTATTCTTTTTTCTACATATTTTCTTTTTTCTTTAGTTTTTCCTTATTTTCTTTATTTTTTGTTTGTTTCTTTTATTCTATTTTTGTTTGTTTGTTTGTTCGTTCCTTCATTCCTTCGTTCCTTCGTTTGTTTGTTTCTTTCTTCCTTTCTTTTCTTTCTTTTTTCTTTCTTTCCTTATTCTTCTTATCTTTGTTTTTTTTTGTTCCGTTTTTTATTCTTTTTCCTTTTTCTCCCTATTTTGTTTGTTTATTTCCTTATTTTTGTTTGTTTTTGTTTGTTTGTTTCTTTCTTTATTTTTGTTTGTTTCTTTCTTTCCTTATTTTTGTTTGTTTGTTAGTTTGTTTGTTTCTTTCCTTATTTTTTGTTTGTTTGTTTCTTTCCTTATTTTTGTCATTTTGTTTGTTTGTTTCTTTTTTTCTTTCCTTTTTTGTTGTTTTTTGTTGTTTTTTGTTTGTTTGTTTGTTTGTTTGTTTCCTTATTTTTTATGTGTTTTTTTGTTTGGTTCTTTGTTTGTTTCTTTTCTTAATTTTGTTGTCTTTGTTTTTTCTCCCTATTTGTTTGTTCATTTCTATTTTCTATTCTTTTTTCTTCTCATTTTTTTCTTTCTTTCTTTCTTTCTTTCTTTCTTTCTTTCTTTCTTTCTTTCTTTCTTTCTTTCTTTCTTTCTTTCTTTCTTTCTTTCTTTCTTTCTTTCTTTCTTTCTTTCTTCCTTTCTTCCTTCCTTTCTTTCTTCTTTCTTTCCTTTCTCCATGTTTACTCTATATTACTTTATATATTGCTTTATAAGTGGGGAAATAAATAAATAAATAACCTATAACCTTTTTCAAAATAATAATTCAAAAAAATAATAAAAATTAAGAAAAGAAAAGCGTTTTAGCTGCTTAATTAGCTTTCAGAAATGACTTTTAAATTGTTTATAATTGTAATGTTAATATTACAATAGTAATTAATATAATAGTAAAATTGTATTTTTATTATATATAATAATAGTGTGTGTGTGTGTGTGTGTGTGTGTGCATGTGTGCGTGCGTGCGTGCGTGCGTGCGTGCGTGTGTGCGTGTGTGTGTGTGTGTATTATAATACATAACAAGGTATGTATGTACTGTATGTATATACCTATTTTAATTAAATATAAAATAGTTTTTAGAACATTTTGATATCTGTATTTCTAATTAAACTAAAATGGAAAAATATTGAATTTTATTAACTTTTAGTTTAATTAGATAAGTAAATATATATATATATATATATATATATATATATATATATATATATATATATATATATATATATATATATATATATATATATATATATATATATATATATATATATGTGTGTGTGTTTAGTATTTTATAGTTTTTTTAAGTACTTTACTTTAAAAAACAATTGTGTAAAAGGAAAATAATTATTTTACCCAACTGCTTAAAAACTTCCTCAATGTCTCCCTGGAAGATTGAGTCAGATTTAGCCATGTAACACCCTTGCCTAACATACATTTACAGACATCACTTAGCACACAAAGGCATGCAGATTTCCATGGTCAGACACACAGTATTACGATGACGAGATGAAGATGACGGAGTGTGTGCAGCCCTCACTCAGCCTAACCAATGTGCAGACTACTGTACAATCTCTACTCCCTGAACAGGTAGTCTGAACACTGGGAAAGCGGAGCGGGCACGAGGGAGATGCAGGAGTCGATCATGACTGTGAGGAATCAATGTGCACAAAACATTAAAGAACAATATGTACATGCATACATTATATAGTGTTAAAGAGATAACTCACTCAAACATTCAAATTCTGCCATCATTTACTTGTTTCAAACCTTAATGAGTGTCTTTCTTCTGTTGAACACAAAAGATTCTTCAAAGACAGCTGGATACCTGTAACTATTGAGTTCCATAGTATTTTTTTACTATGGAAATCAATGATATTTAATGATAAAAAATCAAGACAACAAATATTTTCATGGTACTTTAACTTATTTTAATAAGGTAATCAGGTTTCAACACAAATGTTTAAGTCATACACAGTTTAACTTGATTCATTTAAGTTGAGATAAATCGAAAAGTTCATTTGATTCAACTTAAAAATTTAAGGCAGATTTTTTTAAACACTGTACAGGTTTTCAGCTTTCTTCAAAATATCTTCTTTGGTGTTTAACAGAATAACGAGAGAGAGGGTCAATAGTGTGTAAATGTTAATTTTTGGGTGAACTATCCCTTTGATGAAGATAAATGTCCATGAATACCTTCATCAAGTCTTTCAAACATGCAAAATGTGTGTTTTTCTACCTTTGTTAGTCAGCACAGAATACGTTGGTCTTTACTATTGACATAATACTACACTATTGAGTATTTGCTTGAAATCGATGTGTTACAACAAGCCATTTGCTGTGGTAATATTACATGAGTTTAACTTTACATCAGATTACTTATTTCATGAAGCAGACTATTCACTTCTTGATTTATTTAATACATTTTTTATTTATTATTCAGAGAAGCTGATCACTTTAGACCTTTTAGATCTTTATTTAAACCTTTTAGCTTTCATATAAACATGCATAAATAGTATATTAAAAAATTGTATGATCAATAAGTCATAATTACATGTTTTTGTGGTCATTTAAGTTATTTAAAACATTAACCTTGTATTATTGACTTATATGTTTAAGTGGTACAATCTGTTTTAAGTTAGTTTAATGTAACTTTAATTCAATTTTAATTAAAATATAAAGCAACCACTTTAAATTAAAAATTTTAAGAGTATTATTGTTGTATTATTTTAAATGTAGAATTTATCTATAATTTATATATTTAAATTTATAAATCACATTTAAAATGACTTATTTTTGCCTTAATGCAATAATTAATTAATTTACTTAATTGCCTTCCTTAACTTTACCCACGCATGAATCTGATATATGGCCATTGATGAACATATATACAGTGCTCAGCATATATAAGTACACCCCTCATGAATCTATCTTTTAAATTAATATTTTTAATAGGAAGCTCTACAATATTATATTTGTGCATATACATTAGTTTAGTCAGTATTGCAGTCAAATCTAGAGCTTATCTAACAAAATAACTTTCAATAACGGTGCAAAAACTAGTACACCCAAATTTATATGTTATAGAAAAATATCAAATACAAATTTTAAAAAAGGGGAAAAATCAAGAGAAGCAAAAAAAAAAAGGAAAAAATTTGTTGAAATTTTGTAGGTTGTAAGTATATTTTGCTTGAATTGTATTCTTTATGTTATCTTTAAATTTGTAAAGATGTTCGGTGACTAAAATATTATTTTAATTAATATATCTGTTTAATAAATCTGTTTTGATTAAATGCACCAAAATATTCACTAAGAAATGGATAAAAATATTCATTTTCAAAATGGAGTGTACTCATATATATATATATATATATATATATATATATATATATATATATATATATATATATATATATATATATATATATATATATATATATATATATATACAGTTGAAGTCAGAATTATTACCCCCCTTTTTAATTATTTTTTCTTTTTTAAATATTTCCAAAATTATATTTAACAAAGCAAAGAAATTTTCACAGTATGTCTGATAATATTCTTTCTTCTGAAAAAAGGCGTATTTGTTTTATTTTGGCTAGA
Source organism: Danio aesculapii (assembly GCF_903798145.1). Taxonomy (NCBI): domain Eukaryota; kingdom Metazoa; phylum Chordata; class Actinopteri; order Cypriniformes; family Danionidae; genus Danio; species Danio aesculapii. The sequence continues at coordinate 64,655,212 of NC_079439.1, forward strand.
ATAAAGTTTTACATTTTTTAAAATACATTTTAAGGTCAACATTTTTTAGCCCCTTTAAGCTAATTTTGTTTTAGTTAGTCTACAGAACAAACCATCATTATGCAATAACTTGCCTAATTACCCTAACCTGACTAATTAACCTAATGAACCTAGTTAAGCCTTTAAATGTCAGCTGTATAGAAGTGTCTTGAAAAATATCAAGTAAAATATTATTTACTGTCATCATGGCAAAGATAAAATAAATCAGTTGCCTTGATGACAGTAAATAATATTTGACTAGATATTTTTCAAGACACTTCTATTCAGCTTAAAGTGACATTCAAAGGCTTAACCAGGCTAATCAGGTTAACTAGGCAGGTTAGGGTAATTAGGCAAGTTATTGTATAACGATGGTTTGTTCTGTAGACTATCTAAAAATATATATAGCTTAAAGCTATATATTAGCTAATAATTTTGACCTTAAAATGGTTTTTGAAAAATTTAAAACTGCTTTTATCCTAGCCGAAATAAAATAAATACGACTTTCTCCAGAAGAAAAAATATTATCAGACATACTGTGAAAATTTACTTGCTCTATTAAGCATCATTTGGGAAAAATTTAAAAAAGAAAAGAAAATTCAAAGGAGGGCTCATAATTCTGACTTCAACTGTATATATACACTACCACGTCAACATTTGATGTAGATCAAAACATTTAATCAAAGTTGTCCAAACGCTATTGTTCAACACCCATTCTTGTCTTAGGAGAATTTTGAAAAACATTTTTGATCCAAATCTTGATCCAAATACCATATAAACATAAACAAATAGTACCTCAAGGTTTAAGCAACTGCCCTTCAGATTTATCCCCTGGATGTTCCGATTGTCCTCCGAAAACCTCCATCCATCCTTTTCTCCGTCTGTCTCTCTGTCCGGCTGGACGTCCGAGTGTGTGAGATGCCAAAGAGTGGAGGTTGAGTGGGGGAGGAGGAGGAGGAGACGGGGGTCCATTAAAACTGTTTGATGGCGGGACGAGAAAATGAAAAATGTGGGTGGCAAGAAGCGTTGTGTTTCCTGGCCCTTTCACCCCTTGTCGCCTCATAAATCCCTCTCAGATCTCAGAAACTCTTTGATAGCTGATATACAAAACGGTACGATATGCAGCATTTGCTTTGTACAACTATTATAGCGCCTTTCAAAAACTTTTTTCACAATCGACGTGGCAGATTTTAGACTTTCCTCTGGAAGAGTTGAAAGCAGGAGAGAGAGAGAGGTGGAGCTTTCTTTTTTAGTTTCCCCCCGCCTTAAGTTTATGTTTCCTTTCTCGGTATACAGGAAGCGAGAGGTCAGAGGTCATAAAAGAATAAGACGAAGAAAGCTGGTATTGATGAAGAGCTGTCAGACTCAACATTTGCTTTGAAATGTGTTTTTGACATCTGTGTGTGTTTATGTGTGTGTGTGTGTGTGTGTGGGTGGCGGTGCTGACTGAGTTTCTTGGCATGGAGGTGGAATTGTAATGTCTCCAGATGTGTAATCCCGCGGTCTGTACCTCTCTTCATGCTGCTATTTATTCTGAAGCTCACTTCCTCTGCTCTTTCTGGATAAAGGGCTCTTTATACTGGCTCCGCTAACGGTTACACATGTTCATGTTTTAAAGCATACCTGCACACACACTTGAAAGGGGTCACAACATGGATTTTTTTCAGGTTCACTTACAGTGTTAATCCATTCGTGTAGCACAAATATGTTTAGCAAATGTTTTTGTCTACATTTTGAGACTCTTTGGGCTCTATTTTAATGATCGAAGCGGTGGAAACTCACTCCACTGAAGGCATCCATTCGAGCCTACATATTTAATTTCATATGTTAAGCGCAAAGATTTGTTTCAAAACTATTTCTAAATTCAGCTCTAATTTCCAGCAAACAAATAAATGAGCAATAATAACGAAGTGTGGTCAAAAATCTGGGTTATATCCAAACACACGTCCTATTCTTATTCCAAAACCAGACATGTGGACAAATCTAAGCTTGTTTTTATTCAAACAAATATAAATATGCATATAATAAATAATACTGCTAATAATATTAACATTATACAAATGCAAATTGTCATGAATAAATTAAAAAAAGAAGGCATGGAGGTAGTGGTTTTTATATTTATGTAGAAAATAATAAACATTTTAACCCTTTATTTTTTTCATATGTAAAGATATTTGTGTATTGCTGTACATCCTGTGTGTATTAAGCAATGTGTAGCCGTTTGGTAGGCGCATAACTAACGCACTCTTTGCTGGACATTAGAGCAGCTTTTAGCTGGTCAATTGCGCTGTCGATTTCAGTTCTTCAAAATAGCAGCGCGCCAACAATGCGCCTTAACACACCTCATTTTTAGACCAGCACACCCATGAGTCCACAAAGTGGCGCAAATGTATCTTCTATTTAAACAACGTTGCGCAAAACGTGAAAATGATTTTTGCGCTGGTCTGAAAATAGCAACAAAACGCACCATACACGGCTTGCACGGGGTGTATGATGGGGGCCTGTATGTAATAATTTAATAATAATATATATTTTTTAAGAATTTCAGAGCTGTACCCTAACTTTTTTTTTTTTTTTTTTTTAGGTTTTTTTAGGTTTGGTGCTTCTAATAAAAAAGCAAACAAACAAGATAAAAGCACGGTCAAAAGTTAAGAGCATACACATAAAAAACAAATAATTATGTATTGTACACATATTTCGGGAGGAAATAACAAAATTCCATTAGTAATAACCCAGCAGGCATCTTGATGTCAGAACGACATCAAAAAACACGTCAAAAATGTAAATCGATTTGATATTACAGTTTTTCTCAGTGGCTTTGGTGCATTTCTCACAACACTTATTTACATTTGCACAACAGCTCAAGCATTTCTCAAAACAATTAGTACAAACTGCAAACCCTAGTTGATAACCTGCAAAAGCGTGTCACTTGCTCAAAATGGAGAGCTCATTCCTCAAAAGCAAGTATTGATGTCAATGAAAGTGTCAGTGTCATCAAGATGAAAAGTCCTGACACCATTGTTTATGAACAAGATAGTCAAATGGCTTCGTCATGTTTTCATTATGACACTTTACTCTGTACAAGTTTTCCAATGCAAAAAAGTCAGATTTTAGTGACACTTGCTGAAAATGCTCAAGACAGCACTATATACTATTTGCACAGCCAATTGAAAACTACAATAAAGTTAGACATCACTGCATATAGTGAGGTATCTGAGTACAAGACTCAATATGTATGTTGCACATTTTAACTGCATTTGCTCTTTGCAATTCTAATTTATTCACAGCATTGTGCAGAAGAATAAACACACTCTTATTTACAACACACATAAACTTCCTTTGGGTAGAGCTGTGCAGTACATATTGGAACTGAACCTACAACATACACAGGTCTGTATATCTTTCATGAAATTGTTCAATTTAGAAGACATTTTCATGATAAAATATTTAAATTGTTTTAATAAAATTTGCTTGACAGATTTTTGACAACTAGTCCAACATTAATGGCTCAAGTAATGAAATGAGGACTATTAGTTCTATGTGGATTGACTATTCAGCATTCACAAGTTTAGTTCATTTTGACTGACATGACATAAGCAAATGATAATGTTATAAACAGCAGAGAGCTGTATGAAAGCAGTTGATGCATGTTCAAAAGCATTTGCAATTTGTTGAAGGAATGAGAAACTGCTACTATGATGTGCACAACTGACTAATAGTTTTGAGAAATGCATGAACTGTTGTGCAAATGTAAATAGTGTTGTGAGAAATGCACCAAAGCCAGTGAGAAAAACTGTAATTGTGGCCACAATGTAAAAAATATCCAGAATTATCAAGAGCGTCTGTGCTCTGCATCTCACGCCTTCAAACGCCACCACATCTTCATTGCGTGTTGGCATTGGCTTCTGAAGCGCAAGTCATTTATTAAATGAAGAAAAGATTCACGCAGTTTCTCCTACCACTGCAAATTCTATTTTTACTTTTGATATTTGGCGCCAGATAATCAGGAAGTGACGCTTTTGTTCTCTTTGACCTATTGGATGGAAAAAAATGCTTTATTTGGACGTCTTTTATGCAATATTTCGGTTTTGCGCATACATTTTATTCGCATCTTTTGATGGAAACACAGCTAATGATGTCAAAAGTATTTCTACATGTTTTGATGCTAACGTTCCATTTCAATTTGATATCATGGTACAGTCGATTGACATCAGATCTGATCTGTTTATTTTATGTTGTTTAGACATCAAGGTGCCTGCTGGGTACACATTCGTTTTGAAATCCCAGCATTTTGTCAATCAAGAACATGATCAGAACTCATTTTGATATCGCAGATCCCTTAATATTCAACCATTGTATGTTTTTAAAGCAAATATCACAGAAGTGGTACAAACACCTCTTATATGCAAAGATCAAGATCCGGGGTCTCGTAGTCAAATTGGTGGGGGCCATATCTGAGACTGACAATTCATAGGAAGGCCGTTTTAACATTCAAGCACAAGAAAAAAGTGGATGAAAACCTGATGAAATTGATGCCCTCACACATTCTTCAGAGTATCAAAGCTCCTTTTGGTTTCTTGTTGTGCATATTGAAAGGGGAGTTTAAATTACTATGAAAATACTACAGTTTAATAATAAGCATAATAATAATGATTATGTCCCTATCAAAGGTTGCTTAACCAAAAGTTTAACAGATAGCCTAAAACAGCAGAAAGCAGATTGGGTAACTTTAGTGACTTTACTGGCAATTGTTCTTCTCAATATCTTTATTTTTTATAAAACTACAACAAATAGGGGAAAACTATGTATACTGTATATTCACGTTTACTTTAACATGTTCAATTCAGCCAGCAGTAAAACTTTACTAATGCACATTTTTATACAAATCTTAATATGCATATGAGGAAAATCTATTAAATAAGACCATTTGAATCGAATATTAGCAGAATGATCAGATTTACACCACCAGCATAACATGTAAGCCATTAAGAAGTGTTTGTACAACAAAATACAGGTGATATAAAGCTGATTATAATCAAATCACCCTTAAATATTTACAAAAATAGAGCTTTAGTAAAAATAGCGCACTTAAGGACCTATATTTCAACGTTTAAATCAGCCCCAGAAATAATCTGCGTGTGCGTTACTTTCAGCCGCACACTGAGAGAAAGCGAAAATAACCGGATATATAGTACAATACTTTAAATGTTCAGTGGGTAATGGTTTAAAAATACATGTTTTGGTGGGCCGAATCTCGATATTTTGATGTCAGTTGCGGGCCAGAGGGAGGAAGAGGGAGGGCCGCAAATGGCCCGCGGGCCAGCACTTTGAGACCCCTGGTCAAGATCAAAATTTTATTTCTTAAATGGATAGTTCACTCAAAATTTTGATTTGTCATCATTTACTCTTCCTTTACTTGTTTCAAACCTTTGAGTGTTTTCTTCTGTTAAACACAAAAGAAGATATTTTGAAGAATGCTAAAAACCTGTAACCATTGACTTCCATTATATTAGTTTTTCTATTATGGATGTCAATGGGGCGACACTGTGGCTCAGTGGTTAGCACTGTTGCCTCACAGCAAGAAGGTTGCTGGTTCGAGCCACGGCTGGGTCAGTTGCCATTTCTGTGTGGAGTTTGCTTTCTCCTCGTGTTGACGTGGGTTTCTCTTGGGTGCTCCGGTTTACCCCACAGTTTAAACACATGCGCCATAGGTGAATTGAATAAACTAAATTGGCCATAGAGAATGTGTGTGCATGTTAGTGTATGGGTGTTTCCCAGTACTGGGTTGCAACTGGAAGGGCATTCGCTGTGTAAAATATATGCTGGATAAGTTGGCAGTTCATTCCGCTGTGGCAACCCCTGATGAATAAAGGGACTAAGCTGAAGGAAAATGTATGGATGTCAATGGCTAGCTTCTCAGATTTTTTTTTAAATGGAAGAAAGAAACTCATACACTGTAAAAAGTACTGGTTGCCTTACGTTTGTAAGCTGAATCGAATTAACCTTATGAGTCCTTTAAACTTACATTATATTAAACTGACTTAAAACAACTTGTGTAACTTATAAAATTAAGTTAGAACATGATCACCTTAGATAAATAAGTTACATTAAACTAAAAACATACTGTAAGTTGTCATGACTAATTGATCACATATATATATATATATATATATATATATATATATATATATATATATATATATATATATATATATATATATATATATATATATATATATATATATATATATATATATATATATTAACTTTGTAGGGGTTTGAAAAAACTTGAGGGTAAGTAAATAATGATTAAATTGTAACTTTTGGGTAAACTATCCCTGTAAGTCATGCCTAGGTGTGTCAGAAGTTAATTCACATCTAGGCTGAAGTTCACGTTCACCGCAGAATGTTCTTCTTCAAAGCTGCAGGGTTTCTTATTAAATGTGCATACGCTGACATGAATGTGACCTGTAAAAAAAAGACATAAATCATCTTCATGGCGTTTGATCCATCCTTGAGATCAGGGGCTCCCCTTACATTGTTTTTTGTGGTAATTAATCTCCAAAAACGGGCAGTTTGGATTGAACGTTTATTGTCACAGGACGATACGGTGCGCCTGGTCAGCATTTCTGAAGCCTTCAGTTTAAAAATCAAGCTGGATTTCTGAGGTTCTTAAGGAATGTTCTGGGTTCAACACAAGTTCAGCTGTATTGAAAGCGTCTTTGGTATGCTGAAAAACGGTTGTTCATAATTTAGCGAAAGCACACAGAACTGTATTTACAGTAATGCGGCTACTATTTGCAAAAATATACTTTATAATGTAACCCTGAAAAAAATTGGGGTGGTTCAGTGGTTAGCACTGTCGCTTCACAGCAAGAAGGTCGCTGGTTTGAGTACCGGCTGAGCCAGTTGGCATTTCTGTGTGGAGTTTGCATGTTCTCCCTGTTTTGGTGTGGGTTTCCTTCGGGTGCTCCGGTTTCCCCCACAGTCCAAAGACATGGGTGAATTGGGTAACAAAAGTGGTCGTAGTGTATCAGTGTGTGTGTGAGTGTGTATGGATGTTTCTCAGTACTGGGTTGCGGCTGGAAGAGCATCCGCTGCATAAAGCATATGCTGGAATAGTTGGCGGTTCATTACGCTGTGGCAACCCCTGCTATATAAGAGACCAAGGTGAAGGAAAATTAATGAATGAATGTAAAAAGTTACTTGCTTTTCTAGTCATCCTAACTTACATCAATCAAACTGACAAAGTATTAAGTTAAACTTTGTGTATCTTAAAAAAATTAGTTGAAACCTGCTTAACTTGTTAAAATAAGTTAAAGCAACATAGAAATATTGGTTGTCTTGAATTTATGTCACAATGTTATTTGCAGTGTAGTTTCTTTACTTAAAAAAGTAAGTAAATTCAATGCCTTATAAGCGACAAGTTGACTACTTTAAAAAGTGAGTTTTAGTTGGTTGTTATTTAAACCGAATTCCTGAAAGATACTTGTTTGAGCACTAGAAAATCTGGTTCATTCATTCATTCATTTTCGGCTTAGTCCCTTAATTAATCTGGGGTCGGCACAGCGGAACGAACCGCCAACTTATCCAACATATGTTTTACGCAGCGGATGCCCTTCCAGCTGCAACCAATCTCTGGGAAATATCCATACACACTCATTCACATAACATACACTACGGACAATTTAGCTTACCCGATTAATCTATACAGCATGTCTTTGGACTTGTGGGGAAAACCAGAGCACCCTGAGGAAACCCACGCAAACACGGGGAGAACGTGTGAACTCCACACAGAAACGTCAATTGACCCAGCTGAGATTCGAACCAGCGACCTTCTTGCTGTGAGGCAAATGTGTTACCCACTGCGCCATCATGAAGCCTAAAATCTGAAGATAATGTCCATATTTAGCACCATATGTGTTGAGATCTATGTAAATATAGAAAATATCATACAGCAGCATGTTTTGATTGAGAGGTGTATATATATATATATATATATATATATATATATATATATATATATATATATATAGTTGAAGTCAGAATTATTAGCCCCCCTTTGAATTTGTTTTCTTTTTTAAATATTTCCCAAATTATGTTTAACAGAGCAAGGAAATTTTCACAGTATGTCTGATATTTTTTCTTCTGGAGAAAGTCTTATTTGTTTTATTTTGGCTAGAATAAAAGCAGTTTTTACTGTCTACAGAACAAACCATCATTATACAATAACTTGCCTAATTACCCTAACCTGCCTAGTTAACCTAATTAACCTAGTTAAGCCTTTAAATGTCACTTTAAGCTGTATAGAAGTGTCTTGAAAAATGTTTAGTAAAATATTATTTAGTCATCATGGCAAAGATAAAATAAATCAGTTATTAGAGATGAGTTATTAAAACTATTATGTTTAGAAATGTGTTGAAAGAAATATCTCCGTTAAACAGAAATTGGGGGAAAAAATAAACGGGAGCTAATAATTCAGGGGGGGCTAATAATTCTGAATTCAACTGTATATATAGTCTGTCTAATTAGTCCTGAACAGGGATCTAGGCCAGGTGTGTGAGTGGTGCATGACTGGCAATGTAGTTCTTTTGCTGGCAGATTTGTAGTTCACACTTAAAAAAATGATGTTTGCTGTTTGTTTTGTTTTTGTTTTATATGTTGCTTATATAAAACGAGCTGAAACAACACAATTCTTGAGTTTTTTTTTGGGACAACTTAATTGTTTTATTGTTCAATCTACGTAAAAACTAATAAGCTAACTTAATTCCTTTGTGTTGTCTCAACACAAATCAGTTGTGTGGAACCCAGCATTTTACAGTGCACTCAGTGTCCCAACACAAATTGTTTAAAGTAACTTCATTGTTTTGAAATTTAAGTTGATTGAACACAAAACAATTAAGGTATCCTCCCCAAAAACTAAAGCAGCAGACATTTTTTCAGTGTTGTTAATATAAGTACCGCTGAAGTGTGGATCATTTAGTGTTGGTTTCTGAAACAAATTCCTCATGTTGTTTGTAAGTAGGTTACTCTTCTGATATGTGAATGCTTCACACTGTTAACATGCAAGTGTTTTCATCTTCACTCCCTCTTCCCCTCCTACACACTTCATTGTGTAATCTCTCATCTTTCACTTTCAAGAAGAAAAAGCATCAATCAAAATGACAAATCATCTTTTTTCTGTCCGCTTTTAGTAAAAGATAAAAGTGCATACTTTAAAAAGAACACAAATTAATTCAGTTTATAGAGGATTTCCATCTCCAGCTTCTGTGCTGCTCATTAAGTTCGTGAGTCAGAAAGACTGATACTGCAGTGTGAATCAATACTCGCATCACAAGTGCTTGTTAACCCTTTAGTGTAATAGACGATGGGTTCAGAACAGCTAAAACAGTCTTCTACGTTGATGCCATCACAAGGATTTGTGTTTAGCAGAACACTACAGAATGCATATAAATGATGCATTCTGTAAGTTTTTTTTTTATTTGTACAGTATGTATCATTGGGCTCTGAGAAGATATAGTGTTGGATATCATCAGCGAAACAGTAAAAACAACCCTGTTTTAAATGATATCTTCTAGGGGTAGTGTTGTCAAAAATATCGATATGTCCATAAATATTGATAGTCATATATTTATCGTTATTATAAATATAAATGATACAATCTAGCTTTTGGTTAGTATCGATGCTGGCTTTGCTCCCTCGTGCTCTCCCAGAAGAGAGATGAATAATTAACACACTTTTGTTTTAATCAGAAAATAAGATGACATAATTTTGCTCTTTTTTAAAAAATATTTCTTGCTGACGTACCTTTTATTTTAGTTTAGTTATTTTATTTTATTTTTTTTGTTTAGTTATTTTTTTCCCTTTTTACTTGCAAAATATGTTCCTGACAGTATCGAAAATTATATTGAATATTAATATTTTTCAAGGTATCGTATCAAAGTTGGAAATCCTAGTATCATGACAACATTAGTAGCATATAAAATGTGAAAAGCAGTGGTCTGAAGACTAAACCCTGTGGTACTCTGGAATTAACTTTTGACTGATATCATATCTCTCCATTAACATGAAAATAATATGAGATTGCACTAATTTAACTTATTTATTTCTTTTTGGACCTAATAACTGTTGACGTACCTGCTATAAGCATTTTATGGTTTAGTTATTTTTGTGCCTTTTTACTTCATTTGCATACTTTTAATGTTGCGGAATGTGTTTCCAACAGTGTCAGAAATGATACTGAATATTGATATTTTTCAAAGTGTCGTAGCGAATTTGTAAATTCCAGTATCATGACAACACTAGCAGCATATACAATGTGAAAAGCAATGGTCTGAAGACTGAACTCTGTGGTATACTCCCAAATTAGTTTTTAACTGATATAAAAGATCTCCATTTACTTCTTTAAACCTGCATTCAGATAGGTATTATTTTAACTATGCCAGTGTCATGCTACTAATTTTCAAGCATATCCTGGAGAATGTTCAATCAGTATTATAAAATGAAAGTCCAGTAATACTATCGGACGATAAGAGCAAGTCATTTGTAAATCTGATGAGTGCTGCTATTAAAATAGCCTAAATATTGACCTAAAATTCCCGAATACTGTTTCTTTCTAAGAATATGCATACTTCGAAATTTATATATTCATATAAAATTATACCAATTCATTAATCCAGCTGTTTTTTTATTATTAGAGGCATAATATCAGCCAGCTTAAATGTTTTAGGCACATATCTGAATAGTGATGATTAATTAATAATAGGTTGTACAACTCCTGGGAACTTTTAATAGTGTTTTTTGTGTTGCTTTAACTTATTTTAATAAGTTAATCAGGTTTCAACTTAATTTTTTAGTCAGTTTGATTGATGCAAGTTGAGATGACTAGAAAAATTCATTTAAAATTAAGGCAGCAAGATTTTTTTTTTGCACACGTTGATTTTTCATGACTTTAGACATTCATTTTTTTCCTCTCCAATAGTGAAGAAGGACTGAAGTCCACTAGTTTGCATTATGTTTGCATGCAAACAATCCAGAACGGCCACAAATATCAAATCTTTCAGTATACATTACAAATATACAGAATATAGCAATATTCTGAAGTACTGTATACTACAAGGTATTGTGCTCAACATCTCCACTCTATCCTGTTCTTATTAAATTGTGCTTATTGCCCCCTGCAGGAGAAAGAGAAGAAGTACATGCTGCCACTGGACAACCTGAAGCTCAGAGATATCGAGAAGAGTTTCATGTCCAGCAAGCACGTGTTTGCTCTCTTCAACACTGAACAAAGGTTAGAGAGTAACACTTACAGCACAGCTCTCTCTTTCCCAAAAACAAGACAAAACAAAACAAAAAACATGATTATAAATAAATGATGTACACTAATACCGAAGAGCTTAGAATGACCAAGAGACTCAGTAAAACGTTCCATTGCAACAGCTAGCGCCCAGCAACAGCCCCGGATTTCGCCATTTTGAAGTGAAAGCGGTTTGTCCTTTGAATCTTATTGCTGTCACGATGGCAAACAGCTGCTTTGTGTTTTATTTATTTATTTAAAAAGCGGATTAAAGTTGAGATACAACCTGAAAGACGACAATACAACACTTACTATCACAATCATCAGCACTTTTAACAGTTTATTTTACAGACTTAAAATATGCTGTTTTTCTATTGGAATTTTTATTCCAAAATGGCCGCCGCGCCATCTAGTGGCTGTTTCACAAATCGCACTAGATTGTCGCCTCTTGGTGATTCTATGCTCTTTGATAATACTCAACATTTAGGGTTGGTCATATTCATTTATGCTCGTAAATGGTAATGTTTGTGGAATAATATTACGATTCAAGATAAATTCTTTTTTAATATTGTATTTTAGATATTGGAGGAGCCTTATAAGAAGCTTATCATATAACTTATATAATGTAGTTTAGTAAGAAAAGACATTAATATCTCGTCATTTTGTTTTTGAATGTTTCATTGCTTATCTATGTTATTGTGATGTTGTTGCAGGAACGTATATAAAGACTACAGGCAGCTGGAGTTGGCTAGTGACACTCAGGAGGAGGTGGACAGTTGGAAAGCATCCTTCTTACGAGCTGGAGTTTATCCAGAGCGCATCACTGTACGTCAATGTCATCACTGATCAGCTGACAGTCTTATTAACCTACTGTACACATTACTGAGCTGTGACGAGTGCTGCATGCATATAAACAGTGTTGGGGAAAGTTACTTTTAAACGTTTTGCATAAGAATCTTGCATTACTCTGTTTAAAAATTAACTAAATGTGCTTCTTTTTATTGAAAGTAATGTGTTGTGTTAGTTTTGTGTTACTTAAATAACACAATTACTAAATTTATGGAATGAAAAAAGTAATTTGTTACTTTAATAGTTACTTGAAAAAGTAATTAGATTACTTCACTCATATATAGCCATGTCACTCTGCAGCCCAAGACCGGTTACTCACTGAAGCAAAGCAGGGCTGAGCCTGGTCAGTACCTGGATGGGAGACCACTTGGGAAAACTAAATTGCTGTTGGAAGTAGGGTTAGTGAGGCCAGCAGGGGGCACTCCACCTGCTGTCTGTTTGAGTCCTAATTCTCCAGTAAAATGAAGAGGACACTACTGTCAGTGAGCGCCATCTTTCAGATGAGATGTTAATCTGAGGTCCTGACTCTCTGTTGTCATTAAAAATCCCATGGCATTTCTCATAAAGAGTAAAGAGTGGCCAAATTCCCTCCATCAGCCCTTACTGATCATAGCCTCCCAATAGGGTATATGCCAAGCTAGTGTGTTTCCCATACTGATAAGCTTCCAGTGACCTGTTATTGTGAGTTTTTTTTCCATTTTTACGGTTCCTTTTACAGCATCGATGTTGTAATGTAACTCAAATACAATCAGTTAAACAGACTTTGGCATTCATGTAGTTGCTCAAGCATAAAACGAGACAAAAAGCCGTTTGCTCAAACGCGCTCGTCAGAAGCTCCACTGAATATACTGGGGTAAAATAAATGCTCATATTATAAACACATGGCGGGGAAAATGTTATTTAATGCAGTGCTTCTTGTACAATCTGAGACCCACTTTATATCAGATATCATTTAGCCAGTGGAGATCGCTGATTTTTAAAGAAAACAGACCTTAAATGCGGCGATTTTGCATTGACATACAATTCACCGGAAATTATTAATCTAGGTTACTGGCAAATTAAAAGTCCTATTAGCATGCTTCGGCATATACCCCATCATCCCCATCCACTGAATTGGCTCTATAACTATTTCTCCACTCCATCATTTTCTGGTGTGTGGTAAGCGCACTGACACCGTTGTCATGTGGCTGCCGTCGCATTATCCAAGTGGATGCTGCACACTGTTGGTGGTGTAGAGAAACTCCCCCCATGATTGTGAAGCGATTTGGGGGTATAGCCATACATGATAAATGCGCTATATAAATCCACACATTACATTACATATTACTTGTAATGAAATTACTTGTAACCAATAACAAAGGCAAGTCTAACAAACTACACTGGTTTGCTCATTGCATAGCTTGCTTACTAATTTGATTAACTTATTCTGCTTCTTTGCTGCATCCGCAGGATAAAGAGAAGGTAAGCTGAAAACGTTTTCTTACCATTTGGTATTTTGCTCTACTATCATCTGTCATATGCTTCTATTAATATCAGTACAGTTGGGTGTGCTTTGAAATGGCCATATGAGAAAGGAGATCAATCAATAGTCTCCCAACAAACACATCTACGCTGTAGCGATGTCTGTACAACGTTGTAATTTTTCAAAGGCAACGTCGCCACTTACGTGCTCGCTACATTGTTACAACGTAGAAATGTAAGACGTGAGAAGGCTGTAGCAACGTTGTTGTGTGGCATTCATCAACCGTGAGACGACGTTCTTACTACATGTATTAATGTTTTTCCTGGCAGTTTATCAATACTGCCTAGAATACAGGATAAGCGGTAATAATTTTAAATATTGTTTATTCATTTTTCCTTTTTAATTTAATAACCGCATATGTAAAGTTTTAAGTGTAAAAATGCCACACAAATGTATATAATCAAACTTTTTTATTATATATTTCACAACATTTAATACATGCAGTACATATCTAATTATAAGCAAACAGTATAAAATAAGGTTTAAAGTTCGTACACACTGGGACGCTTTTCGTTTGCGTTTATCGTCAGCGTTTTACGAGACGTTTTTTTCCGCATTCAAACACAAGCGATTTTCACTGCCGTCAAGCAGAAGAGTATGCAAAATCACTCCTTGACATTAGATGGCGCTACACATCTTTAAGCTTCTGACACCCCACTTATAACACAGAAGAAGAGGAAGAGATTAAGTTCACATGCTTGTTGTTAAAGTTACTGGTGACTCGAACAAGCATGCATGGTTAAAGTAGCAGCTCCAGCTCTAGGGATGAAGAAATGATTATTGTTCAGCAGTGCAATAAGCAGCTCCACGTTCATATCGCCTCTGGGCATCTTCTTCAATATGCGCTCGCATTGACAGTTTCGTGCTTGAGCGCCTCCAAGTGCTGTTTACTGTAACTTCAGCAGCTCCGTGCACGTGAAAAAAAAAGTGCCAATCTGATTGGTGGAGAAGGTTTTGACACGGCGCATCAAAACAAAAAAACCAGCATGAGGCGTTTCTTTAAAAATGATGCTTTTACGCCTGCCGCCTTAAGGCCTGTGCACACCGAGACGTTTTTTGCTAGCGTTTTTCGTTGACGTTTAACGCCTCATGACTAAATAAAGGGCACCAATGTGATCGTGCACACCAATGCGCAAAATGGCAGGTGTAAAAGCGTCATTTTTAAAGAAACACCTCTTGCTCGTTTTTTTTTTGACGCGCCATGTCAACCTTCTCCACCAATCAGATTGGAGCTTTTGTTCACGAGCACGGAGCTGCTGAAGTTACAGTAAACAGCCAGAGGCGATATGAACGTGGAGCTGCTTATTGCTCTGGTGAACAATAATCATCATAATAATCATTCTTCATCGCTAGAGCTGGAGCTGCTGCTTGAACCATCCATAACAACAAGTGTGGAGTGTAGCGCCATCTACCGTAATTATTTGTCTGATTTTGCATACTCTTCTGCTCGACGCCAGTGAAAATCGCTTGGGTTTGAATCCGGAAAAACGTCACGTAAAACGCTGACGATAAATGCCAACGAAAAGCGTCCCGGTACGAGCCTTTAGATTACATTAAATAATTAACACTGGACACTGGGCATGGAAGCTCTGTACTGGAGAATACTGCAGCCCGTGGAGCGCAGCCGAAGGCCAGGCGTAGTATGAAGAACGCAGTCAGAGAAAGAAACAAATCCAACAGAGAATCCAGATCAGAGATTGACAGCAGGACTACACAGATGACCACTGATGTCTTATTTAGCAAGAAGAAATAAAACAATACTCACATCTCCTCTGTCATTGTTGAATGAGACGCCGAACTGTCTGTTGAAATTTAAATTCATTGATGACGAGTAAATGTGGTACAGTGGTCGTCCATGCAGCCTAAGCACAACCTAAAGCAACGGTCGTTTAAATGGCAACATTATGACACCGTTGTGACAACCTTCAGCAACGATGTAGATCCTCAACCTTTTAACAAGGTTGGTACAACGTTGTAGGAAGGTCGCTACATTGAGGCAACGTTGAGTGGGATCTGGATGCAGCCTTGATGATGCAAGCTGAGATTGTATATCTCAGAGATGCAATGTCAGACACAATGCACTCAATGGAGTGACATCACTGTGAGGGGTAGGGTTAGGTGAGCGCATTAAAAAGCATTGCATGCAGCTCAGATTGCAACTGCACCAGGTCTGCATCCAGACCCAACTCAGATCAATGGCTGGGACTTTTTTTTTAATCTTTTGGTATACACACGATAGGGTTAAATTTGTTTTGTTGTTCTCAGCAGCCCAGACTCATTAGAAATATATACCTCAGCCTACATATCTGCGAAACAAAATAATTTTGGTTGCACATTTCAGATGACAAATCCACTAGAGGGTGCTGTCTACATTTTTGCGAATTTGAAATATATTACTTAGAGCAGTGTTTCCCAACACTGTTCCTGGAGGCACACCAACAGTTCATATTTTGGATGTCTCTCTTATCTGACCCATTCATTTCAGGTTTTAGAGTCTCTTCTAATGTTGTGATGAGTTGATTCTGGTGTGTTTGATTAGGAAGAGGTTGAACGTGTACTGTTGGTGTGCCTTTAGGAACAGGGATGAAAAATACTGACTTTTGGATGTTTTGTTGTACGTTTCAGAAACACATCCTTGTACACAAAAACAAACAACAGACCTACCCTAAAGCTAAACAACAGTGTTTTAAAAAACAAACGGGAGAGAAAAGTGTACTGTGACCACATAGTTTTACCTTGATTTTACATTGCTTTTATCTTTTTTGTGGAACCGCTGACTCAAACCCGAGCCCTCGTATATATCACAAATACAACACTTGTCAAAGTGAGCTCACGGGCAAACTGATGCTAGACATGCTAGAACATTTGTCCATACATCAACATCAACATAATCTTACCACAATTCGTAACTTTTTCATTTAACGGTTAATGCGTATGAATTTGTAAGAACACGTTCATACATGTTAGTCTGATTGGCTCATCCCTCAATGATGGTTGTGTTTAGGGGTGAGGTTTAGGGGCACGTCTCTATTTTTGTATGAATAAAAATGTGTGAATTTGTATGAATTAGTAACTATTAGTAAAAGTTACGTTTCCTTGTGAGATTGGGCTGGATAAATAGGTGTATTTTATTTTAATGTATCATTAAGGTGTTTTGTGATATTTATTTGATGTTGTAAAAAGAACCACACAAAATTAATCCTTTATTCATCAATAATGTACCCCCGTATACATTTCTGGAGATCGCAAATTATGTAGCCAGAGCTATGCATGGCCGCCTTTCATCTTTAAAACGAACATTGCAGGGTGCTATGATGCCGCCACCACCGATTTCTTTTCGCACTACCAGCTGACCGCTTACCTTCATGTGGATGGCTTTTCCAATGTTGCCAGTTTGTCCAGTGGCTCGCATACATCGGCAGACTTGAGATGCAGAGAGGAGTTGACCGTGACGATGGGGTTCGAGTCTGGCTATGAATGGTTCCAGAAAGCAGATAAAGCAAAGGGCAAAAAATTTAATAAACAAGTAAATGAAAGGGTGAGAATGTAGTAAAATCTGCAAACGTGGTACGGTGGTTGTGAGGGCTTTACTTTTTCTGGATTGGTCAGTCGGTCAGTCAGTCAACAGCGGCCTCTGGTGGATTTACACGAGAACAGCGGGTGCGAACGGCACTCTCGAGAGAGTTTTGAGATCTGAAAAAGTGTACACAATGGCCGCTGATGGATTCGTGAAAACAAAAATTTTGCAATGTCCAGAAATGTATGCAAGGGTACACATCAATAATGAGCCTGGGTTGCAGTAATGGGTTTCTGAAATATTATTAATGTAAAAAGGAACTAAATTTGTTGGCGTCATACTGCCTTGTAGCGTTCTGTTAGCCTAGTCAAACATATGTTGAAGTACGTTTTTGGGTTTCACAAAAAAGTAGGTATTTCCAATGAGCCTGTTAAGAAATTCTGTGTATATCAATACTAGACATTGTAGTTCAATTTAAATATTCCCAAACTAAAAAAAAATATGTAAATGTTGGCTTGCAAAACCTAGTAGTACTAATTTTAAAATTTGGAGATTTCTGTGAGACATTTTTGCGCGTTTTCACATGTAGCATCTTTTTACATTGTGTTTGCCACTGATAGCACATTTTAGCATGATCTAGATCTAATTACTAATGTTTCAGGAGTTACAATTTTTGAATCTGATTAAGAAAATCCCAACAATATCAATATGTACCCCCAGCAGAGTGACACCAGTGACGAGAGCAGCTCGGACGGCTTCATGCACTCCATGGACCCTCAGCTTGAGAGGCAGGTGGAGACCATCAGAAACCTTGTGGATTCCTACATGGCCATCGTCAACAAGACTGTGCGGGACCTCATGCCCAAGACCATCATGCACCTGATGATCAACAATGTAAGAAGTGTTAATCTTGACATATTTTGAAATTCCCTTTGCTGAACATTCATTGCAGAATTTGACACCAGTCCCAAAGGATCCTTGTCAGACTTGAAACATGATCCCCGTGTCTCACTGTAAGATCTCAGCTCTCATAATGTCAGACTGTATGACAATCAAGAAGAATCATCTGGAGTTTTACGTCATCAACCAAAACTAAGCAAAAGTCATTGAAAGTTAAAAATTAAATGTATTAGTAAAGTAATAAGATTCCCCCTTTTCTTATATGTCCATGTTTAAAGGGTCATGAAACCCCCCTTTTTCAGTTCAAGTCTACCTCAGAAATTTTTTTAAAAAGCTCCGAGGAGCAGCGCTGTGAGCAGAGGAGGAGTGGGCGTGGCCGACAGTGCAGGGGAAAAAGAGTGTCAGTTAGCTCACAAACTGAAACAAACCGTGAGACACATGATTTTATAGTTTACAAAGTTAGGGAGCACACCTCCTTTCTAGACCAGAACACCCATGAGTCCACAAAGTGGTGCAAATGAATCTGCTATTTAATCAATGTGAAGCAAAACGTGAAAATTAGGGTTGCGTTGGTCTGAAAATAGCAACAAATCGCATCAAACACGTCTTGCGCCTTATTGCACCAGGTGTATGAAAGGGCCCTTAGGCTTCCTTGTATAAAGCAGTCAAATTAGAAATATGTAAGTTTTTCCTGTAGGATCTAAATAGATGGTTCTTAACCCTACATTAAAGCACTTTTTTCTTTCTCTTATCATAGACTAAGGACTTCATCCATGCTGAGCTGCTCGCTAACCTGTACTCATGTGGAGACCAGAACACTCTGATGGAGGAGTCTGCAGAGCAGGCTCAGCACAGGGAGGAGATGCTGCGCATGTACCACGCTCTGAAAGAGGCCCTGAACATAATCGGGGACATCAGCACCAGCACCGTCTCCACTGCCATGCCTCCACCTGTCGATGACTCCTGGCTGCAGGTACAAGGAGGACCTTCAGGGCGCAGGTACATTTTTAACAAATCATCTTGGTTTGGCGTGACAAAGTGACAAAGTGTTTTTTGCTAGTTTCAGCCAGGCGCAAGTATGCATTTACACCCATTTGTGCTGGATGAAAACAAAGTGTGTTAAGGTGCATTGTTGGTGGCTTACTATTGTGAGGCAACTGACATAAACCACACTATTGTCAACTAAAAGCTGGTCTAAAGTCAATGGGGCAGTTTTTTTTTGAAGAGCACATTAGTGATATGCATCCATGTGAGTGCAAAAAGCTTGTATATACGTTGCTTATTACGCACACATGGATGCCCAGCAGCACAAAATATCTTTACATTTGAAGCAATAAAGGGGTAAAATCTAAAGAAAATGTATATTGTCACTATATAGTGGCATGGGAATGCCGTGGTGTAGCTCAGTTTTTTGACCACACTGTTGTTTTTGTTCTTTGATTAGTTTTCTGGAAAATAGAAGAGAATTTAGTCATTGATTTGAAACTAATCGTAGGGCTTATCAAATGAAATTTAGAAATCAATTATGGAAGGGATGTCTTTTGAGTGGATGGATGGATGCATATATACTGTATGTAAAGGGGTGGATGGTTTGGCATAATAGATGGATGGATGGATGGATGGATAGATGGGTGGATGGATGGATGGATGGATGAATGGATGGATGGATGGATGGATGGATTGATGGACAGCAAGTGGAGTGGGTAGATGGATCCATAGATACTGTATGTAAAGGGGTAGATGGTTTGGCATGATGGATGGATGGATGGATGGGTGGATGGATGGATGGATGGATGGATGGATGGATGGATGGATGGACGATAGATAGATAGATAGATAGATAGATAGATAGATAGATAGATAGATAGATAGATAGATAGATAGATAGATAGATAGATAGATAGATAGATAGATCGATCTGTGGACTATGGATGGATGGATGGATGGATGGATAGATGGATGGATATGAAAATAGGTGGGTGTTTCGGCTCGAAAGAAAAAAGGAATGAATTAATTAATAGTTTGGATAGTTTAAATTGATGGATGGATAGATATGTAAATAGGTGGATGGTTCAGTAGATGGATGGATGGACGGATGAATAGTTTAGATGAATAATTTTAATTGACGGATGGATGGATTAATGGATGGAAGGATAGCTTGGATGGATAGCTTGAATTGATTGATGGATGGTTTGGTTCAATAGATAAATGGATGGATGGATTGCTTGGATGAATAATTTTAGTTGACAGATGGATGGATGGATGGATGGATGGATGGATGGATGGATGAATATATGGATAGATGGATGGCTTGAATGTAGATAGATAGATAGATAGATAGATAGATAGATAGATAGATAGATAGATAGATAGACAGACAGACAGACAGACAGACAGACAGACAGACAGACAGACAGACAGACCATAGACTGTAAAATATATGGATGTAGTATCCGTGACGTCACCCATAGGTTTCTGAACACTGCTAAAGAAGCTACAAGTAGGCGCGGCCAACCGTCGCCATTTTGTTCGTGCGTCATCGCACCCACGGCGGGATACCAAATAAGGGCAAAAAGGCGGAGAGTGAGCGGAGCTACAGACACCTGCTGGCACTTTGCTTAGACCTGGCAGACAGACTTTACTGTGGGAGAAACGCTTGATACTTTATTACCTGCGACTCATTTGTGTTCTGACCACATGTGCTTGGCTGTACACTATATCGATAAAGTGTTTAGACTTTTAAAAACACTGCTGTAATACATTGAGCCACTAAGCATTGTTCTTATGACCTTTTTCTACAGGAGGAAAACGCGAATTACTTCCAAACACTTCAATTATAGTCTGTGTTAGTAAATACAAGACTATTGATGAACTCCAGCATAACACTGTATGATAACGCTTCAGATGACTGTTCTAGAGCCTACAGCTAATTAATCTGTCACATTCTGGAGTGCTTTACGGGTCTAAAGAAAAATATTAATGATAAATGATCTTAAATAAAACAAATACATTTATAGGGATGGTATACAAGTATATAACTTTACACACATGGGAAACGAGGCCACATGAATGGTTTGTGAGCACAATTAAATGCACACAGCATCCCATATCATCTGATAATTGTAAGAAATAAGTCCAAAAGGCAGCCGACTGTGTAAAGCCACATAAAACAAAACAAAAATACGATGAATATGCCGAGATCAGTGGCTAATCTGCCGGATTCAGCTGAGGTGAAGTGACTGCGACCAGCGAGACCTAGCTGTCACTCAAGTGGCCACGCCCTTAATTATGCAAACTTAATATAACCTAATATAAAGGAAATGGATGAGTTATAAAAAAATTCACCTCCCTCACAGTTGTCATGGAGGGTAATAATAGCTATATGAACTAAAATCGTTCTTTGTACCAGGCTGTAAACACCTTTTTTTTCTGCTGTAAAGTCGGCCATTCTAACAGTGGGCTCAATTGCAATTTGCTCTATTATGGAGCCAGGACTAGCGGAATTTTGATAAATTGCAGTTTCAGTTACTTCCGTATTGGCTTCCCGAGGGAGAGCGGGAGGTTGCTGCTTGAGACAGACAGACAGGTGGTAGTTTGCCAACATAAAAGTAATTTTGTTTTCTCATCAGATCTCCAATGTCTAGCCCCACTCCTCAACGCCGGGCCCCACCTGGACCCCCTCGTCCAGGTGGACGCACTGCTCCAGGACCCCCTACTATTGGAGCCCCTCCTGTGCCATCCAGACCTGGAGCCTCTCCAGACCCCTTCGGTGCCCCTCCACCACAGGTCCCCTCTCGTCCCAACCGTGCACCGCCCGGTGTCCCCAGGTGAGTGAGACATGATGTTTATCAATAAAGTATTCATAATAATATCTATAATTATGTTATAATGTCTAATTGGTGCAAATAATGCTTATGGGGAGTAATACAAATGCCAATATTGTTGAGAGCAATGATCTACAAACTACCCTCCATTTACACCCTTTACAGCCCTTCCGCCCTGACCTGATCCCTGGTCTTTATCACAAGAAAGACAGATCAGTAACACTCTTCCTTCTATTTCTACTTCTCTCTCCTGTCACACTCCATTACTTTTGCTCAGCTCACACACTCCCTCACAGTCCAACTCAGAGACCTGCACTAACACACCACTCACGCATTTCACTGACTCTCCATGTGCATGTTCACTCCAGTGTTGCGTTAACTCATTCAGTTCATTGTATAATTGTTTTATATCTAAAGAAGCATCAGCTTTGTGAGATCATTCTCTCATGATATACATGTTTGGGAGGAATTAAAAAGGACAAAACTGCTAAGAGTGATACATTTGTTGTTTCATCCCACTGCCTCTTTTTTCTGTCAATGTGTTCTCCTCAAACTAAATCCCTTCCACAATGATTCCCGGTTATTCTTTCAGAATTTCTATCAGTGACCAATGAGGAGTTACGCAAATGGTATGTCTGACATATTGTCCTTATGTGAATTCACCACCTGCTTGTATGCGTTCATCTTTAAATGTGTTACCATCTGCTATCCCGATACCCCTCATTCTCTAGGTGTGTCTATTTGTGTACACCATACTGTCTATTAGTGTCCGTTCATTTGTTGATTTTATTTAATTGATTTTATGTTTCTTATCTTCAAATTTAAATCAAGTGTAGAGCTGCCATTTTATTTTAGAGGGGAACAAATTCCACCAGGCTTAACAAATCAGGGAATTTTATAAAAAAAAAATCCATTTTTTTTTAATAAGTATATAAGATTGACAGAAGTTAGCATGATTTTAAGTTTACGTTATGATTTTGATTTGCAATTATAATCCTTTTATTGTATTGTTTTAAACTCTGGTTATAATGCACAGGGATTGCCAATGTAAACCAGCCTATACTTAACTAACTTAACCCTGGTCATAATGCACAGAGATTGCCAATGTAAACCAGACTTAACTTAACTTAACTTAACTTAACTTAACTTAACTTAACTTAACTTAACTTAACTTAACTTAACTTAACTCTGGTTATAATGCACAGGGATTGCCAATGTAACCAGCCTGTACTTAACTTAACTTACTTAGCTTAACTTAACACTAGTCATAATGCACACAGATTGCCAATATAAACCAGCCTGTACTTAACTAACTTTACTCTGGTTATAATGCACAGGGATTGCCAATGTAAACCAGCCTAAACTTAACTCTGGTCATAATGCACAGAGATTAACAATGCAAACCAGTCTTAACTTAACTTAACTTAACTTAACTTAACTTAACTTAACTTAACTTAACTTAACTTAACTTAACTTAACTTAACTTAATTTAACTTAACTTAACTTAACTTAACTTAACTTAACTTAACTTAACTTAACACTGGTCATAATGTGCAGGGATTGCCAATGTAAACCAGCCTAAACTTAACTCTGGTCATAATGCACAGAGATTAACAATGCAAACCAGCCTGTACTTAACTTAACTTAACTTAACTTAACTTAACTTAACTTAACTTAACTTAACTTAACTTAACTTAACTTAACTTAACTTAACTTAACTTAACTTAACTTAACTTAATTGGCAAACAGCGATTGTCAATGTAAACCAAACTTTTTTTGTGACAAATCCCAACTAAGTGTTTCTACTTTGTTTGAATTATTTTGGTATTTAGTATGCTTTTAAGTGTGACATGTTCTTAATACCTTTTTATAATTTTGAACAGACATTACTCATGACACATAATATGTGCCAAATATCCGGCTCTGCTAATATATCTCTGCTGGTGATCCTTAGGGCCAGATTTTCTAGCAGCTTGTGCCAACCAGTCTTTTTGGCATCAAAACAGTTCTGTTGGAATTTACTAAACACATGCAGAGAAGAATAGCACTGAAAAGGCATAGGTACAGCTATTTTTGCGCCTGACATTACTGAGGATGCATTTATAGGAGTTTCCTAGTTAGATGCAAATTTTATGAGATGGAAGTATTTAAATGAATCACGCCAATCTATTTACTAATGAGGCTATTGCTCTGTTGGAATATTGAAGAAGATGACCAGATGTTCCGTATTTCCAATGCTATCTAACGGTAATTCGTAACGTTTTGACTTAGTGGCTAATTCGTATGAAATGTAGTAGGATTTGCTCATTCCCCATTGACAGTTAGGTTAAGGCACAGTTCTTAAACTGGATTCCTGGAAGGCCGCAGCTCTGCACAGTTTTGCTCCAACCCTAATTAAACACAGCTGGTGCAACTAATTAAGGTGTTCAAGACTACTAGAGCCTATTAAGCAGGTGTGAGTTGGAGGTGGTTGGAGCTAAACTATGCAGAGCTGTGGCCCTCCAGGAATTGAGTTTAAAACCAGTGGGTTAAGGGGTGGGGTTTGGTGCCACCTTACACGATTTTGGATGAATTAGCTACTAAAGTGACTAAATGTAAATAGTTTTTGTAAAATAGCCTGGTATTTTCTTAGTCCCATATTTCAGCTCTATTTTAATTTTTATTAATAAGTTTTGAGTCTTTTATTAGTAATTTATAAAAGATAAAAAGCGCATCGTAGAACAAAATTACCATCCATTCATTTGCTATCGATGAACTTACGATATGCAAGACATTTGGCTAATGAATAAATAAATAGCCCTAAATTAAATAAAACTATACTTTTGTTCAATGTACCATCACTGCTTTTAATAATTTGCTCTTTTTAATGGCTAACTTAGATATCATGAATATTGATTATTGATTCTCAGCACTTCCACATGTATGTTTAACCCATTCCCCTACCCCCGGTAAAGAAAAAAAAAATATTGCGCTGTCTTTGGTTGTAATGCATAGGGTGCGACGTTAAATATTCAGGTTTATTCTAGTTCTGGGCAGGCAAGGTTTGATACAGGAGCAGACAGATATAACAAAGACAATCCAAAGAGTAACCAATTTAACAGGTAAATGAAGTCAAGACAAGTGGCAAACAATCATTAAAAACAAACAATAAACAATCAAAGGGTCAAAACCCATCGCTTTGTAAATGTTCACTACAGGGAAACAAGACTCAGCACTGGATCTGTGTTTGAACGGTACATATATAGTCCATGTAATCATTGTTCATTAACTTTAGCTGTGTGTAATCAGGGTTAACCTGAAACCGGTGTGCGACTGCAGGGTTTGATGGGACATGTAGTTCAGGTGAATGACAGGGAGTCCTCTACAGCGACCCACAAGGGCTAGATACCTGGTGATCACAACATTGATCATGGTAGCACATTATAAGCATCAGCTCTGCCTATTTGCCGATATGCTAATTTGCGTTGCACTTTAAAAGGTGAAGAACTTTTTTCAGTGTATAATTTAAATTGCTGATGAAAAAAAATTCATAGATTTTTTTAAATTACTGATTTTGTAATTATAATCTGATTTACCCTGTGACATCACCGATTTTGTCAAATATTAATCCTCTGATGAATCCATTTAGTCTATCATTGAGCCTTTGTTCATTTTCAGTGTTCATTGTTACTGCCTGTCTTCATGTCCTAATTGTGGGTCTTTTCCTTGTTTTTGTCAGTCCTTCTGTACGTCTGCGTTCATCAATCTCTCCGTTTTCATCTCTGATGTCGGAGAGCGCCAGCCTTAAACACCAGAGCCAACAGAGACTCAGCAGGCAGAAGATAAACACTGACACATACACAAACACACACAGTCAACACACATTATATGTTTACTTGACAAAGTACTTTCTCTTCTAAAAATATATACGCCAGGAATGAACGTCGGTGATATTTTAAATTGATCTAACAATTGTACTGTTAACATTCACATGAGCATAGATGTGGTGCCACTGTGTTCCATTACCAGCCTATAATCTGTGTTTATGAATTAAGAGCACTGGTTATAATGCACAGGGACTGCCAATGTAAACCAGCCTATTTCACTGTTTGCTTTAGCATTTATTTACATGATTGCTAGGTTTTTACTTACAACAGCTAAGCTTTTTTCATCTGACACGTTCTTAGCTCCTCAAATCAGTGATTGCCATGTTTTTTTCTCATCAAATATTACATTACTTGTCCACTTTCATTGACATTGATTAGTTATTACACTTATAACATATTACTTTCTTAAAAGTTTTACCTTTCTGTTAAATGTTTTGGTATGTAAATTAAATTAATTTAAATTAAAATATAATATGGTTATGTTAAGAATTATTTTTATTTTAACTTTTAAATCTTTTTTGAGGTTTATTTACATCAAAAGTATAAACATTTAATCTAAGCCAGAACCGGTTCATACTGAATGGATAGTTCAGCCAAAAAGAATAAAAATTCTGCCATAATTTACTCCACTTTTTTCAGACCTGTTTGATTCTTTCTTCTTTAGAACACAAAGGAAGATATACTGAAGCAGTGTTTCTCAACCATGTTCCTGGAGGACCACCAACACTGCATGTTTTGGATGCCTTTTTTGTCTGTCACACCCATTACAGATCTTTCAGTCTCTGCTAATGAGCTGATGATCTGAATCAGGTGTGTTTGGTTAAAGAGACCTGGAAATGTGCAGTGCCGGTGGTCCTCCAACGTGGTTGAGAAACACTGTACAGAAGAATACTGAAAACCAACAGCCATTGACTTCCATGGTATGTTTTGTTCCTATTACTACTTTTCCCCAACATTTTTCAGAATGTCTTGTTTTGTGTTCAACAGAAGAAAAAAATTCTTAAAAGTTTAGAACCACCTGAGTGTCAGTAATGGCTCGTTTCCACTGAGTGGTACAGTACGGTACAGTATGGGTCGGTACGGGTCACCTTTATCAGGCTTGCGTTTCCACTGCTAAAAGGGTACCAATGGTACTCTTTTGGGGGGCGTGGTGTACGACAAAGTTTCAGACGATGTCATTTTCGCTCGAGGAAATGTCTGCAGTAAAGCTGTACGGGTCATTTACATATAAGATAAGCACTTCTCACAAAACAGATGCTTTATACACATAAATGCTTCTGTATGAATGTTTATTACTAACTTTTCTATGAACATGATTTGATTATAACTGCAGATCAATGACGTGTGAAAATAACCTACTGTAACGTCTGCATTTATATAAAATAAATAAATAAATGCAATATATATGAACACATACAGCCCCTAACAGTCTCTGATATGTTACCAATTACAGAAAAACTACACAGCAGACATTAAGTCCTTATTTAGGATAAAAACAACTCAAAATATAGCCCGCAGTCAGTGCAAACTGCTCTCATCTGTCTTTAATCTTCAGCAGCGCATGTTGCCTCTGTTAGAAAGTATTTCCGTCATTCAGAGTTCCTAATAGTCCAAAAGGTGATGATAATAGCTAAACATGGCAGTTTGTTCATGTTTTAGGTTGCAGACGCATCAGTTGCTGATGTTTTTTCCGGCTTTTCCTTTGTTTTTTCGTGCTTCACTCTCACGTTTGTTCCTTTTTGACAGGATTGGATATCAAAGCGCTTCAATGATCATGAGCATGTTATTAATATGAGCTCAAAAAGTTCGTTATTCAAAATACAGACGCGATCGTGAGCTCTCTGGACAAAGAGAAACCGCTCGCACTTTTAGACGAGCTTGTAAAACAACAACAGGGCACAGCAGATTTTGTTCTTCTTGGCTTTGTGGCTGTTCATCAAGACGACGACAAGGTTTGTTTGAGCTCGGTTCGACCATGGCTTTTTGTTATTATATATATATATATATATATATATATATATATATATATATATATATATATATATATATATATATATATATATATGTATATATTAATATTATTATTATTATTATTATTATTACGGTGTAGTGTCTCGGCTCTGTATTTAAAACATGGCGGTTCCTTTGTTTTCATTCTGGAATGAAATGACGTATCTCTGTAAACCAATAGCGTTCACCTGCGCGTCTAGCTCCGCATTTTGGTACCCTTGGTACCCATTGCAAAGGGTGCTGAAAAAGTGGTACAGTACGGTTTTGTGGAAACGGCCGTATCGAACCGAACTGTACCGTACCGTACCATACTGTACCACTCAGTGGAAACGGGCCATAAATTGAGGAAACTTTCATTTTTGGGTGTACTATCCCTTTAAAAAATTGATTGAATAGCTTTTACACTAAAATAGAAATCAATACTGATTAAAAAGCAAGCAACTAAAAACTGTGCTTGACAATGATGATTCTCGCACATACAAAAATATAACACTGATAAAGGACTAACATTAAAAGCTTTTCTGCACTATACTACTATAACAACACCCTTTTCAAAATAAAAGATTTAATTTTCCCATGGTTCGCTAAAGCAGTGTTTCCCAACCCTGTTCCTGGAGGCACACCAACAGTACATATTTTGTGTGTCTCCCTTTCCTGCCCCATTAATGGGCTATATGCAGACTGACTTTTAATTTTAAGCCAGGCAGCTTCTGGCGAATTGTTTTTCCATTACAAAATTGTAACGTCTACGATCTGATTTCTTTACTCTTCACTGCCTGTTACATATACGACCCAACCCCCCCCACCCCCGGACTTGTCTTTAACAAGTTTATTTTTATCTTAGTATTTTCAATAGAATTTCTGCGCTAACCTGTTGCTACTGCTGGGCGCTAGTGGTTACATATTCATATTGTTTTACACTTGAATAACTAAAAGAATGCTTTAGTCTATTTAACTGAATGTATTTTAATTACATTACAATATCGATGCTGTAAAAACAACCTTGAAAAATTTAAAATACTCACATTAAGCTTTCACCGGAAGTTTATCATTGGCTTTAAAACTCTCACTGTGCATAGAGTCCATTTCAGGTTTTGGAGTCTCTTCTAATGTTCTGATGAGTTGATTCAGGTGCGTTTGATGAGAGAGAGGTTGGTGTTGGTGGGCCTTTAGGAACAGGGTTGGGAAACACCGCGCTTTTCAATGTCCTGTAATATTAAACTCAAAACGTACACTATTTATTTCACGAGCAAACAGTTAATCCATGCAAGTTAATCCACTGGAAAAAATTTTTAGTTTTGCTAGTCTTTATCCAAAGTCTGACCATTTGCTTTCACATTTGGACTGTCAGTTCTTCTCTGTTTACATCAGTTTGACTGTTTATATTAGCCACAACGTTCTTAACCACGCCCCTCTTAACCACGCCCTCTTACCGTTAGTTTGCCAAAAGGGAATGATATGCAAAAAGAAAGCCCCGCCCCCTACTCAATATTCAGTTTCAGTCGGAAGTACATCAACATACTGAAATAAAAGTTTCAGCAACCGGTTTATCCAGACTTCAATTTAAATGAACAGGAATAACTCATCATGGGCGGCACGGTGGCCCAGTATGGATGTTTAGTAGTACTGGGTTGCAGCTGGAAGGGCATCCACTGCGTAAAACATTAACCGGAATAGTTGGTGGTTCATTCCGCTGTGACGACCCCTGATAAATCATGGATTAAGCCAAAGGAAAATGCATGAATAACTTATCATATCATACTTGATATAAACAAAGCAGCTCTTGTTCTAACCATCCATTCTCTCATTTACAAATTGGTCTTTCCTTTATTGCTTTTTTTGCTGTTGTTTTTTCTGTCTTTTAGCCGTCCGAGCAAAGGAAGCCCTTCTCACAGTGAGAGTCCACATCCTTCGTTTGACTCTTAGAGCCAGTTGTCCTTCCTCTCCATCCTTGTCTCTCTCTCTTTCTCTGTCTGTCCTCTGACCAAGTGCATCTTGGAATCGATGCATTAGCATTACTGAAACGGCAGGTATGGATGGAAGGAAGAATGCAGGACAGCACTCTGTACTATACACACTACACACATCGTCACGGGCATTTGAATAATAGGCCCAATGTGGACTTTTGTCACCGCAGTGTTAATTATATCCTGAAGATGCTGTGTGTGGTGTTTGTGTTTACACACTACTAGATAATGTCGACTATTATAGAGTTTTAAAATGAGCTAAAGGTGTATCTTCATGGGTGAATACTCAATATAAGATGTATGATTTTTTTTTTGCACTTGTTATGTGGTACTTAATGTATGAATGTATTAGCCCTGAAAGTTTGGATGTTATTTGATCCCACAGTGTGTGTGTGTTTCGACCTCAATGTCTCTTTGTATTTTCCTTAGTAATCTAATAAAACTTGTCTGACTGACACATACTGTACATACGTTAGAATATATAAATATATAAAGAAACACACCTCTTTTTTGGGAGGAAATGTTCGTATTACAAGTCCCCTAGAGTTAAAGAGTTGAGTTTTACCATTTTTAATCCATTCAGCCAATTTCTAGGTCTGCTGGAGCACTTTTAGCTTAGCTTAGCATAAATCATTGAATTGGATTAGACCATTAGCATCTCACTCAAAAGATTCAATAAAGGGTTTTGATGAATTTTCTATACAATTCTTGACTTTTTTGTAGTCACATCGTGCACTAAGACTGACAGAAAATAACATTATGCAGAGCATAAAAATTTACGTACTTTGATTATTACGCTGGAATGTTACTAGCCATATCAGTCTATAAAATGGCAACTTTTTATTTTTTGTCAGTCTTTGTACACAATGTAACTACAGAAGGGTCAAGCTTTAAATAGGAAACTTATTGAAACTTACTTTGGAATTTTTTTTGAGCGATGCTAGTGGTCCAATCCGATTCAATGGTTTATGCTAAGCTAAGCTAAGCTAAGCTAAAAGTGTTAATTGGCTTTATGGATACAAAAATGGTAAAAATCTACTGTTTATATGTAGGTTTACATCTCTAAAATAAGCCTATTTCCAAAAAAAGTAGAGTGTTGCTTTAAAAAATGTCTGGTATGGAGGAGAAAGTCTCAGAATTGTGTTTTACGTGAAGATTTATGTGCATTTGTTGATGCGACAGTAAAAAGTGGCCGACCAAAATGATCTTTTTCATTTGCAATATTGGTAAATTAAATAATTAAAATACTCAATAATTAAATAATTAAAACACTCCACTTGATTTGTAGTCACTTAGAGTTAAACTGTTGAGTTTTACCATTTTTTTAATCCATTCAGCCAATCTCCGGCTCTGTGGGAGCACTTTTAGCTTAGCTTAGCATAAATCGTTGAATCGTATTAGACCATTAGCATCTCGCTCAAAAATTTCAATAAAGAGTTTTTATGAATTTCCTGTTTAAAGCTTGACTTTTTTGTAGTTACATCACGAACTGACAGAAAATAATTTGATACAGAAAAATATGGCAGAAAAGATTATTGATTATTGCACTAGAATGGGAGTATAGTTCCTAGCCAGCAATATCAGTCTATAAAATGGCAACTCTTTTATTTTTTGTCAGTCTTAGTACCTGATGTAACTACAGAAATGTCAAGCTTTAAATATGAAAATTATCTAAACTCCTTTTAAAAATGTTTTTGAGTGATGCTAATGGTCCAATCCGATTCAATGGTTTATGCTAAGCTAAGCTAAAAGTACTAATCGACTGAAAATGATTCCCACATGGTAAAAATCTACTGTTTATATCTAGGTTTAAATGTCTAAAATAAGCATACAGTATTTCCAAAAAACGTGGAGTGTCCTTTAAAAAGGAGTAGAAAATCTCACAATGGTGTTTATGTGAAGAAGATGCAGTTCATTTGTTTATTTATAGGACAGAAAAAAGTGGCCGACCAAAAGCAAAGTGCGGCAAATCAGTTAAAATGTTCTTAATAAATAAATCAATTAAAGCACTCGTAAACCTTGTCTAAAGGAAGCGAATGTGTTACTGTGTTGATGTATATTTGTTGTGCATCTCTGGGAGTGTTTCTGTTGCCTTGTGTCACTTTGTACATTTACTGAGTATTAATAAGAAGTCATTGTATTGAAAATGAACTGATTGTAAAAGTTTATGGTTTGTTTGTATGTGTGTGTGTGTATATAAATATACATATATATATATATAGGGGGTCTGCGGGCAATACCAAAATCACTACTCTATATGGAATGGGTGTGTGTGAATCTTACTGCTGCCATGTGCATCTTATTGTGGTCTGATGTCATCTATGGCTGGTGCTTTGTGACTAAATTAAAGTGTCTTTGTGTGAAAGATAATCGTGAGTTCATGTGTGTTTAATTATTTTATTATTTTTTTATTCATTATTTTAAATAGAACCTTTATATTGCTTTAAAGTTGTTTATTTTACGGTAAAGACTTACAGTTTATAGTTGTTTATTTCACTGTAAAGACTATATTAAGGTTTAATGATAATGGGGTAGTTCACAAAAAATGAAAATTCTGTCAATATTTACACACCTTTCACTTGTTCAAACAATTTTTTCAGTTGAACACAAATGAAGATATTTTGAAGAATGTTTGCAAATTGACTTCCATAGCATATTTTTTCCTACTATGGATGACAGTGACTACCAGTTTCCTACATTCTTCAAAATATCTACTTTTGTGTTCTACAGGGAAAATATGGACATCGATAAAATATATAAATAAACACTTTCTAGCTTGAACTGAACTAACTGAATAAAATAACCACTTGAGCATGATTAAATAGTGAACTATCTCTTTAAAAACGAATTTATTAGTTCCAGCAGGATAACATGCCAGGTCATAAAGTGCGAACCATCTCAGACTGGTTTCTTGAACATGACAATGAGATCACTGTACTCAAATGGGCTCCACAGTCACCATATCTCAATCCAATAGAGCACCTTTGAGATGTGGTGTAACGGGAGATTCGCATTATGAATGTGCAGCCGACAAATCTGCAGCAACTGCGTCATGTTCCTACTATGGATGTCAATGACTACCAGTTTCCAACATTCCTCAAAATATCTACTGTTAATCAGCAATACTAATAGAGAAGGCTCCAGATCCAGATCTGTGTTTACATTACTGTGACGGCTGGGTTTAGGGTAGGGGTATGTTAATAAAATACAATT
Source organism: Danio aesculapii (assembly GCF_903798145.1). Lineage (NCBI taxonomy): Eukaryota > Metazoa > Chordata > Actinopteri > Cypriniformes > Danionidae > Danio > Danio aesculapii. The sequence continues at coordinate 64,688,197 of NC_079439.1, forward strand.
AATAGGAAATTTGATAAATAACAAATAATTATTTTAGTTAATCAGCTGTACTAATAGAGAAGGCTCCAGATCCATATCTGTTTTTATATTACTGTGACGGCTGAGTTTAGGGTTGTGGTAGACGTTAATAAAATAAAATGAATGGGAAATTTAATAAATAATATAAATAATACTTGTTCATTACCAGCCGCAGCTTATTAACCATGTGGATGGATGACAACAACCTTCTAAACCTATCTGTAGGCGCAGAAGGCCCCTACTGGTCCATATCTATCAGATGATAACCACTGATAATGCCCATTCAATCGAGTGATAACATTCGAATTGCTTATCAGCATCAACATCTAAGTTCAAGATCAGTTCATTTGGCTTAGGCTGAGCAAATGACTTGTTAATGGGAATTCCCTAATTACCAACGATGCAGACTGTTGATATCCTTGTAAACCACCGATTTCCCGCCCTTTTTGTCTCTGGAGGGCCAGAAGGCTTTGGAAAATGCTTTACATATTGGAAGGAAAAATATGTGACAGACAAACGAAAGCTAGCATAACTTTTCTCCTCATTTTATTTATTAAACAGTTGTAGTCAGAAATATTAGCCCCTAAGAAATAAATACATAATTTTTTTTCTTTCTTTTTTTCCCCAATTCCTTTTTATTATATTTTAACATGTACATTTCCATGTGTCAGAGCCAACACAAACCAAAAAACAAACAAATGAACAAACAAAACAAAAGACTTCTCAGTATTTTACATCAAGATACAATATCACCTCTGTTACTAATCTTCTAGTAAAACATTTCCAAATTCACCACCTTTTAAAAACAGCATAAAAGGTCCCCAAACTCTATCAAAAATTAAGTATTTATTTCTTATCGTATATCTTATTTTTTCTATTGTCATGTTTGTTACAGCCTGATCTCACGAGAAAACGTAAGTATTTTACGTTTTGACAGTTTAGTGGCTAATTCGTACGAATTCGTACGAGTTCAGTCGTACGAAATTGTACGATTTTAAAAAGGAGGCGTGGCAACTAACCCCACCCCTAAACCCAACCGTCATTGGCGGATGAGCAAATCGTACATAATTGTAAGAATTAGATCGTACGAATTCGTACGAATTAGCCACTAAATCAAAAAGTTACGAATTGCCGTGAGTTTGTGTTGGTTTGTTACCATCTCTTTCAGCCAACAGCCTATAGTTGGTGCACATACACTTTTCCAATTTAAAGAAATAAGCCGCTTCACTTGTAGAATACATATATTCATAAATATATGCTCCGTCTTTTTTAACTTGATCTCCTTGGGATATAAATGAAATAAAAAATTAAAGGAGACATTGGTATATTAACCTCAAGAATATTTTCTATATTTTCTTTCACACCTTTCCAAAAGTTCTGTATTCCTTTACATTCCCATATACGGTGATACAATGTTCCTTTATGGTCCCTGCATCTCAAGCAAGTAAATACATTTTTGATAGAGTTTGGCGACCTTTTACGCTGTTTTTAAAAGGTGGTGGATTTGGAAATGTTTTACTGGAAGATTAGTAACAGAGGTGATATTGTATCCTGATGTAAAATACTGAGAAGCCTTTTGTTTTGTTTGTTTGTTTGTTTGTTGGATCTGACACATGGAAATGTGTATGTACATGTTAAAATATAACAAAAAGGATTCGGAAAAAAAAAAGAAATATTAGCCCTCCTAAAAATTTTAAAAACTACTTTTATTTTGGCAGAAATAAAACAAATAAGACTTTCTCCAGAAGAAAAAATATCATAGGAAATACTGTGAAAAATTCCTTGCTCTGTTAAACGTCATTTGGAAAATATTGTAAAAAGAAAATAAAAATCACAGGAGGGTGAATAATTCTGACTTCAGCTGTATATATTTTTCAGCACACAGGTGTAATCTGCATTCGGCAGCGCTGATATGAATTGCTAATCAGTAAGTAGTTGAGTTGAAGCCCTTGAGGAAAATGCATGCTGCCACACTGAAGATGAATGTGTAAACTGGTTGTGGTTCTGAGTCTCTGCTGGAGTCAGATGGCTGTGGGAGTCGCAGTATGCAGTGTTGTGCTTGACTCACAGTATGTGGCTTTGTTTATGTTAAGTGGGTCAACACCATATAATGTAGTTGTTTCGTCAATAGAAGTAGAGCAAGGGTGCTTTAGAGATGGGAAGGAGGAGTGCCATACTGTAAAAGAAACAGTGAACTTACTGTCTTACTGTAGTTTTCAGTGCATAGAATACACTGAAAAAAAGATTTAAGATTCAGGCAAGTGAAATTAATAATTAATTAATTTAGTCTAAAATCATAACTTATTTATTTTCTCATATACTTATTTATAAACTCTTAATATTTATTTTATTTAGTTATTGTTTTTTTAGATTCATTAATTACTGATTATGCTGATCTGACACAATATACGGCTTTAAATTAAAAAATGCCAAAGGTAAAACACCATTTCATTAAAGAATGATCCTTCGGGTCCAAACAAACACACAGAATGCAACAACTGTAGTATTTGAATGCATCATGAGGATTAAAAGTCAAAATCATCCAGACAAGTGAGTGTTGTGCTGATGGTCAAAGGTTTTCAAGCTGTTAAACACAAATGAGTTTGTCACATTATAATGAGGCTCATCCCCTCTGTCGTTACACCCTTGTTTAGTGACAAGCTCTTCTTTTGTTCCTCCTTTTAGTCATTTAATTGTGTAGGACTGTTGCTGAATACAAACTATAAAAATAATGACTAGATGACTTTATATCTGTTTAGCTGTGCCTTTATTGAATGAACCCTCTGCTACTGTATGTTCGACAGATCGCACAGATCCTACAGATTGCTAAATTATGTCTTTCTTTTCTTTTTTATTTCTTTAAAACCTGTTTTAACACATTTTAATCTGTTTTTAATCATTTAAAATTTTTATTCTTTGTTGTTTTTATTTGCTTGTACTTGTTTCTTTTATTCCTGTTTATGTAAAGCACTTTGAATTACCACTGTGTATGAAATGTGCTATAGAAATAAACTTGCCTTGCCTCCATTTCCAGCTATAGTCAGGCTAATCTCATTTTTTATCTATTTATGGACATTTTTATTTATTTAAAACTGCATAACATAAGAAAGAAAGTCAGTTATGTCATATAAAGTCATGCTGAGAATTAAAAGCCATATTTTAATTTCTATAAGCTCACTTTTGGTGGTAGGCTAATATACATGTGACTGAACTGACAAACCTAAAGGACACTGATGCACCAAACAAGGGGAAAAGCAGTTCAGATGAAAGAAAACGAGGGGGAAAGTGTACACTACAGTGTACTTGGCTAACCGTTTAGAGAGGGAGGACGAAAGAAGTTAAATTCCTTCAGGAAACCTGGCAACTATAACATCTTCAGTGGTAGTTAAAGAAACGACTGTGCTTTACTTGAAAAAATACAACCTGGTCTGTTAGTAAAGGAAAATAAACACTTAACTGCACTGTAAAACATGCAGGGTTCCTCACAATTCATTCATGTTGTCCTAACACACATTGATTAAGTTAGCATAACAAATTTAGGTGGATTGAACTTAAAACAATTAAGTTGTCTTAATGAAACCTCAAGAACTGTGTTGTTTCAGCGCATTTTAATCACAGAATAGAATAAAAATAAACAAAGTTCTCTGACTTTTATACCCTCAGAATTTTATATTACACGAGTTAATATTTAAATGTTTTGACTTTGTTTTTAATTTTATATCACTTCACGGAATTTAAAAATGTGTTTATGGAATTTATGTCTTCCAGTTAATTTTTGTCCCCTCATGATTCCATATCTTTTAATTCTCACTTTACATTTCGCAATTCATACTTTTTTCTCCACAATTCTAAGTTTATATTTCACAATTCTGCGTTTATATCCTGCAATTTTTACCTTTTCTGCACAATTATGATTTAGTCTCTTTATATCTCACAGTTTTTAATTGTTTTTCCACAATTCAGTTTTATATCGCTTAATACTGAATTATCTCTCTTAATTCTGAGTTAATATCTTGCAATTTTGCATTTATCTCTCATTTTTTTTACTTTTTCAGCACAATTATGAGTTTTTGACTCACTAATCTGAGTTTATATCTAGCCATTCTTATGTTTTTTTCTCACAATTCTTAGTATATATATATACTTATTCCCACACACATTCACTACGGACAATTTAGCCTACCCAATTCACCTGTACCGCATTTCTTTGGACTGTGGGGGAAACCGGAGCACCCGAAGGAAACCCACGCGAACGTAGGGAGAACATGCAAACTCCACACAGAAACACCAACTGACCCAGCCGAGGCTTGAACCAGCGACCTTCTTGCTGTGAGGCGACATCACTACATACTGCGCCACTGCATCGCCCCTATATATATATATATATATATATATATATATATATATATATAATAGTTCTGACTTTATTTGTGGCAATTTAGAATCACCCCCCCCCCCCCCACAATTCTCAGTTAATATCTTTTTTACACACAATTTTGAATTTATGTTTATTTTTTATAACTTTATTTTACATAATCTTGAGTTTTGTCTCTCAAAAGTTGGTTTTAATACTTGCTATTTATTTTTCTTTTCACAAGTGTCTGTAATAATAAACTTTTCCCATAATTGCTATCTCACAACTCAAAATGCCTTAATATTCTAAATTGATATCTCACAATTATTTTCTCTCTCTGCAGAAATGCAACTTTATTTCATACAATGTCATTACAACGTTTTACTCAATTTCCCCCCCCAATTAGCATTTTAAAAATAATTATTAATATTATTTTTTATTTCATAGCAGGAAAATGCTTCCATATTACCAAAAGGGTCCTAACTCCTAAACATGTAAAAGGTACACGTAAAATGACATTTTAAAACGTGTACACTCACAATGAAACACATTTAAACTATTACAGAAAAGTCTCTAAACACTCAACCATTTGGACTGGAAACCGTCATAAATCATGTAAAATAAGGGATAAACCTACTTTATGGAGAACAGTTATTCCCTTGGGGCAAATACTTCAGAAAACCTCTTGAGTTTCAGACATTTCTGAGAATGTAGTCAAACGCTGAATTTCAAATGTTGCTCTGCGATTGGTGGAGACCTTCATACAGCGCGTCTGTGGAGCAACGCGCGCGCGCGCACACACACACACACACACACACACACACACTTCCACTCAGAGCGGGGCGGCTGGGGGAGTTTCTCCAGTTTGAATGTCCCACTCAGAACTGCTGGAAAATAAACATAATAGCTGGGAATTTGTGTTTGTTGACAAAAATGGATTATAGCAAGCAAATCTCGCATCACGTGACCATCAGAGAAAGGTAAGTGTAAATAACATTCGTCTGTGTATAATTTGTTCGGGTCTGTTTGGGAACGCCTACTGAGAGACCCTAAAGACACACACACACACACAGTTAACGTTATAGAGATGCTGTACACTGTGATATAAAATTATTTGTTTTGTCAGTGTACGTTGTGTGTGACCGTGATTTATTTCAATGGACGTACACGAAGCTTGTAATTCGTAGTTGATTAATAGCTTGAACAGACTTTTATGTCTTAATACTGCAGTGTTAAACCCTGACAGTGTGTCTTCAAGCTGATTTAAAGATGTTTTGTAATCTGACTAACAATAGAGTTTTCACGCTGCACATTGTGAGGAACTGAAGGAGTGTTTCGTCTGGTCTGTGATCACTGAAGCGGTCAAGCTAGAAGTTCATGATTACACGAGGAAGCTGCGAATTTACTTTGTTGTCTCTAACTGGCAAAAACAGACAGAAAAACACTAATATTGTTTAAATTGACATTATTGAAAAAGCTGACTGTAGTTTATTAACCAAGAATATAGCCTGCATGGGCACCACAAATCGTCTTGCACCATGTCAAACTGTATTGAGAAAATATAGCACAGCACTGGGTAACTATAATGAACAGAAAATGTGACCCTGCACAACAAAACCAGTCATAAGTGTAAATGCTTGAAAAATCAGGTTCATTCGTCGTCTTTTAGATGATAGGACATGACATGGCAAATATATTTGGCAGAGATTCAGCTGTTTGAAAATCTGGAACTTGAGGGTACAAAAGAATCTAAAATGCTGAGAAAATTTCATGTAAAGCTGTCCAAATCAAGTTCTATGAAATTCATATTATCAATTAAAAATCAAGTTTTGATATATTTCCTGTCAGCAATGCACTAAATATCTTCATGGTACATAATCTTTCCTTAATCAAATGATTTTTTGGCATTAAATGTAAGTTTTTTATGTCCTAAAACTGCACTTCCCTAATGCTTTCCTTAACTGTAGATGTCAAACCAAGAATCTTCAATATATGAACTGATGATTCTAGACATGCAGTGATTTGGATGTCTGAAGTTCTGAACTATGAGTGTAAAACAACAATAACAACAACAAACAGCATGAGTGTATAACAGTATGAACTTGTTATCATTTAAAACCTTCTAACTTCTTTTTGTGAAATGCTTTGCTTGAAAAATAAATGAATGCAATCTTAGTTTTTAATTAATGACACTTATTTTGTTAGTGTGACTTCAGTGTCTGTACAGTGTTTTAGTGGGGCCATGAGTTATGAAATAAAACTAAAAATACTATGAATTTCCAATTATAACAATTATTCAACGTTTCATATAGGTTTTATATCAGGGTGTCCGCGGGGTCTTAAAAAGTCAATGTAGAGAAATTTAAGGCCCTTATAAAATATTAAAAAGTCTTTTTGAAAGGTGTCTTTTTTATATATATATTTTTGTTTATGCAATGTATGGTTGTAGGCTCAAATTTGCCTAAATTAAATCTGCAAAAATCAGGATGCTGTGTAGTTTATGAAATCAATAAATTCCTGCAAGATTTGACATCGTGCTGCTTTGTTTACTGCAGTCACCAAGAAAACACCGTTATTTCTGCCAACCTGCTGAATTGTCTAGATTTAAAAGATTTTTATTCAGTATATGATTAATGTTTTAGTTTTGGATTAGAGCAATTACATGCAAATGTCAACCTTGCCATGAAAAAAAATAAGTTTTCACCAAAATAGAGAAACTGTTTTTACAGTTTTTGTGCAAGGAAGTATATTACAGTACTTTAAAAATACTCAAAATGTCTCTGTCAGTGTTTTCAAACTATCATCTGTGATTTACCAAAGTCACACAAGTGGCAATACCACATCTGTCACATCCATACTGGAAAAATGTCACATCCATAACTACACTTTTTCCTCATAAATGCAAAAATGTCAAATAAAATGAAATAAATCATTTTTGTTTTATAGTGAGCCAACTCTTTTCTTTTTGATTAGCATTATTTCTGTTGGATTGTGCAGTTTAATTCACAGAATTTCTACAAAATATGTTGTATACTGTAAAATCTGCTGTCACATCCATAACGCATGTTTATTTTCCTCATTTAAAATATAAAAAATGTGTACAGATGGATATTTTTCTGCTCATATAACTCTGTGGTTAGTTGTTTTGGAAAATATAAACAGTTGTTTCAATATAATGTTAACACACACTTTCTGTGTGAATTTATGTTTTGAGATTTTACTGCAAATGTCACATCCGTAACGCTGGAATTGCTCATTAGTTTCTTACATTAATATTTAGTAAATATACTGTAAGTTAAAATCTTGCCAGTGTTTCCGGTTGAAACCTAAAGTGGTTATAAGGCTTTAAAACGTATGTAAAGGGTCTTAAAAGGTATTGAATTTTACTTTCTGATTCCTGTATATACTCTGTATGTACAAAAGTTTTAACAACAGTGATAACGTGTTATATACAGTACAAACACTCTAAATGCATGTGTCTGCTATAATATTTCTAAATAACAGTTGTGTCATATATTTGTCTTTAGAAATAAAACAACATACTTATTATGACCTGCACTTAAGCGAACATATTAAGTGTTATGATATTTTAAATGATTAATTCTTGTTGGCTAATGGCTAAAACCTTGTGGTTTAAAGGATAGTGGCACGGTATGATGATTTAAAACGACAATTAATTTGTATTTTGTCCCTTAAGTAGGGTCTTTTTATATCACCAAATGATTCTTGATTTAAATATGCCTGACAACAAGTACACTTCATGGCATTCTTTTTGTTTTTACTCAGAAAATTGATCAAGCTACATTTTAATATACTAATAAAAGAACAAAATGTAAATGTGTATTGCATATTTGTTGTTTTGTTTTTTGGTTAATTAAAAATGATATAACCCATAGATGTATAAAGTGTATTAGAAGTTAAATGTGTTTAGTTGATGAAAAGAAATTTCAGCTAAATCTAAATTGGATTTCCACTCTGTAAGATGCAGTTTTGTGCTGTGAACTGTGACCCCTGACCTCCCACTGCTGATAGCACCATGATTTCCAGCTGGGCTGTCAGACAACATTCCCTTCAACGTCCAGAAATCCCCAATTAAACATAATCATTCACAAGCTTCTTCAGAGTTCTAAAATAATTACCAAACCAACAACAAACACAAGACCAGACAAATAATCAAAGTATCTACAGTAATTCATGTAAAAAAAACATTAATTCCAGCTCTGGAAGCTCTTCATATACTGCTAAAAATGCTATTTTTACTTTAAGTTTTTGTCTCATTTCTAGTCCAAATATCTACGAATTCTTAAATCAAGCAGCATTTTCTAGTCTAGTAAAAATATTTATATTATTTCAGAAATAAAATGTCAAGATTAAGTGAGTTTTTCCTTAAAACAAGCAAAGAAATCTGCCAATGGAGTAAGCAAAATAATCTAGTTTACGCATGTAATAATAAGATTATTTAGCTTACACCATTGCCAGATTACTGTGCTTGTTTTAAGGGAAAAACTCACTTAATTTTAGGCCTGTCACGATATCTATATTTTGTTGTACGATATATTGCACCAAAATATATTGCAATAAATTATATTATTGTCATTTTAAGGCCATTATATGCCATAATGACAATACAATAGCATCATTTCATCCAAAAAACACATAATATTTTATTCTTAAGAATGTTTTATTTAATTATAGTCATTTTAACAATTTTACAATTAGCCATTGGAGTCAGAATGAGAAAACGGAATATATAATAATAAATGTTTAATAAAAGTAAAAAAAGTAACAGAGGCTGTGATATCTACTACCAGGTTTATTTTCAGATGTCAGACACCTACATGAAAATATACTATAGTAATTTATAGTAAATATACTAGTGTTTTTTAACCATACTGACACCTCCAATAGACATAGAGATGTTGCACACTCAGCTAAAATGTTGCTAGAATCGGTTTTTATGCATGGCCGATATACACTCAGCAGCCACTTTATTAGGTTTGAGCTGATAAGGCAACAGTAACTCAATGCAGAAGAGCATCTCTGAACGCACAACAGCAGAAGACCACACCGGGTGCCACTCCTGTCAGCTAAGAACAGGAAACTGAGGCTACAATTGCACAGATTCACCAAAATTAGACAATAGAAGATTGGAGAAACGTTGCCTGGTCTGATGAGTCTCGATTTCTACTGCATCATTCGGATGGCAGGGTCAGAATTTGGCATCAACAACATGAAAGCATGGATCCATCCTGCCTTGTATCAGTGGTTCATGTTGGTGGTGTAATGGTGTGGGGGATATTTTCTTGGCACCCTTTGAGCCCATTAGTACCGATTGAGCATTGTGCCAACGCCACAGCCTACCTGAGTATTGTTGCTGACCATGTTTATTCTTAATGATCACAGTGTACCCATCTTACAATGGCTACTTCCAGCAGGATAACATGCCATGTCATAAAGCGCGAATCATCTTAGGCTGGTTACTTAAACATGACAATGAGTTCACAGTACTCAAATGGCCTTCACAGTCACCAGAATTCAATCCAATAGAGCACCTTTGGGATGTGGTGGAATAAGAGATTCACATCATGGATGTGCAGCCGACAAATCTGCAGCAACTGTGTGATGCTGTCATATCGACATGGACCAAAATCTCTGAGGAATATTTCCAATACCTTGTTGAATCTATGCCACGAAGGATTAAGCCAGTTCTGAAGGCAAAAGGTGGTCCAACCCGGTACTAGTAAGGTGTACCTAATAAAGTGGCCGGTGAGTGCACATTGCATCACCAAAAATGAATGAGGTCATGTCCATGTGTTGTGCAATAAGCCGATATATTGATTATTGTGACAGACCTGCTTAATTTTGACATTATTTCTGAAAACAAAACCATTTTTTTTACGTATCTAGAAATTTTTCAACATTTGAACTAGAAACAAGACAAAAACTCTAAATAAGAAAATCAGTTTTGCAGTGTAAGACCTGCAAGTTAATCAGCTTTTTTGAGTGGATTGCGATCATTTGTGCACCCTTGTCTACTTGTCTATTACTCTTGTCATTGTGATTCATGTCAGAAGTGAATGTGCTAAACGTATACCTCCTCTGTCTGTGCCTATAGGAAGAAGAGACTTCACAGGGAATCTCTCTGGCTGCAGGATCCAGTGCTCCCTAAGGGACCATCAACAAAGAAGCCGTGTCGAGAATTTAAGAGGCCTTCTGACAGCAGAGGCAGGAGATCTTCAGTGCGACACATCAGATCTGTCAGGGACAAAAAGCCATTGGCTGCAAGCCAGGAGGAAAAGTAAAGAACCTCTGTGTCTTGTAACATAAACACATCACAAATGCGGAAAGTTTCTGTTCAGCGTAGTGTGACCACATCAAAACGTACACACTGTCTACTGATTAGCTCTGTTACTTCAGACCAATGGAATTTACAGTTGAAGTCATTGAATTTTATCACCCTCCTGAATTATTAGCCCCCCAGTTTATTTTTTTCCCCAATTTCTGTTTAACGGAGAGAAGATTTTTCCGACGCATTTCTAGACATAATAGTTTTAATAACTCGCTTCTAATAACTGATTTATTTTATCTTTGCCATGATGACAGTAAATAATATTTGACTAGATTATTTTTCTAGATGCTAGTATTCAGCTTAATGTGATTTTTAAAGGCTTAACTAAGTTGATTAGGTTAATTAGGCAAGTTAGGGTAATTAGGCAAGGCATTTTATAATGGTAGTTTGTTCTGTAGATAATTGAAAAAAAATATAGCTTAAGGGGGCTAATAATATTGACCTTAAAATGTATTTTCAAACAATTAAAACCTGCTTTTATCCTAGCTGAAATAAAACAAATAGGAGGCGACAAGGTGGCTCAGTGGTTAGCACTGTCGCCTCACTGCAACAACTGGCTGCAAATTACTTAACCGAGGCATTAGTTCATGTCTCTGATTGGTTGTGTGACTCATATCTTAATTTGAATATAAGTAAAGCGGTTTGTATGTTTTTCTCACAATCATTGACAGTTACCCATCATCCTGAAGAAGAAAAACTTTAAGAAGAGAAACTCAGGGTAGTCTCTGATTTTAAACATTTAGGGCTAATTTTAGATTCACAATTCACAAAAGAAGGTCTCTAAAATTGTTGAATTTAATCAGGCCAACTTCAGGCATATACGACCTTACTTGACTAATGAAGCAGCAAAACTTTTCATGCACTCTATGATTTTTACTCATATTTAATATTGTCTTACTAGTTGGTCACACACTAGTAAAACAGTTTTAAAATCAGTTGAATCACTTTATAAACAGGCACTTAAAGTATTCGATCAGAAGTCTATTAGGTATTACCATTGTAATGTAATACAAAAACACTGTTTATTGAGCTTTGATAATATGAAATATTTGGCTGAAGCTTGGATGATTTTTAAAATTTTAAATTTTGTAGGGTGAAAAACATAATAATATAATGAAATGTAATCTTCTTGTTTGTTTTTAGTGTTGCTAGGCCTGCTGAGGGGAACTGGAGGAAAGCTGTTAGCCAGAGTTCATCTGCTCAAGTTAAAGTGGCTTCAGTGGTCAAAACTACTGTAAAGAACGATAAAGAACCTGCCACCAAAAAGAGGAGGAAAATTCACCCGTCTGGTTTCAGAGGAAAAGGTAAGTGATTATTAGTCACTTGACTGCACTAAAAATAAAAAATACACAGACTAATAGATAGCGGCATGGTGGCTCAGGGGTTAGCACTGTCTCCTCATGACAAGAAGGTCGCTCTTGTACTTTTAGGTTTCCTCTGGGTGCTCTGTATAGGGTATAGGTGAATTGGATGAACTTAATTAGCTGTAATGTATTCATGTTTTCCAGTACTAGGTTGCGGCTGGAAGGGTATCCACTGCGTAAAACATTTGCCGGATTAGTTGGCGGTTCATTCCGCTGTGGCAGCCCCTGAAATAGTAATTAAGCCAAAGAAAAATTAATGAATGAACAGACTAATAGAGCATTCTTTGACATTGTTCACTGTGTACCACTAGATGGCAGTGTTGAATTTCTCAGACCAAACCAATCCTGCTGTAAAGAGACAGAAATAATTCATGGGCCGTTCAACTACTGTAGATACATAGACTTCTCTCCAGATTGTAAAACTGTTTATGAACTTTAATGGAAGGCTGTAATAAGCATTATTGTTTTTATAGTTATTCCGTAGGTTATTAATGCACCTCAGAACATAATAGCTTTTCATATTTTAAAAGCAAATAGTATGTTGTATGTCTGTGCATAAACCTATTTATATAGCACATTTCATACACAATGCTAATGCAAAGTGCTGTACACAAACAAGAATAAAACAAACATAATATACAAATACATAAAATAAAAGCAACAAAGAATCAAACTGATTAAAAACAGATTAAAATGTGTTAAAACAGGTTTTAAAGGAATGCAATAACACAGTATTAAATATTTGCACAAACCTGGTCAAAGTTAAAGACAGTGCCACTTAAAATGTATAAATATGATTTTTTTAAATTCAGTTACACACATTAAAGCGGCACAGTGGCTTAGTGGCTAGCACTGTCACCTCACAACTAGAAGGTCACTGGCTCGAGCCTCGGCTGGTCCAGTTGGCATTTCTGTGTGGAATTTGCATGTTCTCCCCGTGTTAGTTTCCTTCGGGTGCTCCGGTTTCCCCCACAGTCCAAAGACATGCATTATAGGTGAATTGCATGAATTAAATGGGCCTTTCCCAGTACTGGGTTGTAGCTGGAAGGGCATCCACTGCTTAAAACATATGCTGGAATAGTTAATGATTAGCCAGTTTAGTTGTCTTTGGACTGTGGGGGAAACCGGAGCACCCGGAGGAAACCAACACGAACGCTGGGAGAACATGCAAACTCCACACAGAAATGCCAACTGACCCAACCAAGACTCAAACCAGTGACCTTCTTTCTGTTAGGCCAAAGTGCTAACCATTGAGCCACTGTTCCGCCTCTGTGCCAGTTGTTGATTGTTATCTTTATCTGCATAGATGTTGAGTTGCATGTATTTTCCACGTCTCTCCCAAAGGAGGCCAGGAAACCGAGCTTAACACAATGTTTTATGCACTCAACACGGCTTGGCTCTTGCAGATGGAGGTGTACTTTTCACAGCCACACCATGCTTTCATTCTGGAGTTTGTCCAGTTAGCAGGATTCACACAGCAGCTCTAAATAGCTATTCTTATCTCCTTTATGCTAATCAGTAAAACGTGTGAAAGAAAGACGTGACCTCTGGAGACGCAGAGAGCAGCAGATTCATCCAGGAAATAAGGAGGCCGTTTGATTTCCTTTTGTGTCAATAAATGACTCGCACAGATTAAAGTCCTTTAACAGCCAAGAGTAATGACTTCCCCTGAAGACTACTTTTGAAATCATTCTTCCAAGAACAATAATATGTGTGATTAGTATTTATAGAAAGCACTTTTCTGTCATCGTCATCATATCATAATCCAAAAAAGAAAACACACAGGTTTGTTTTTGTGAATTATGGGGACATTACAGAAATATTCATTGTTTTTATACTGTAGAAACTGTATTTTTTTATCCATATCCCTAAACCCGTCCCATATCCCTAATAAAATCTCATTCTGTATGATTGATAAGCTTTTTGAGAAATTGGGACATCAACAATCTCCTCATAATTCACCACCTTCTTGTAATATCTGCCATACCCATGGAATCATACACATTTGTGTCCTGATATGTCACAAAAGTGTGTACAAAAACACACACACGCATGCACACACACACACACACAAACGCACGCACGCACGCACGCACGCACACACATAAACTGTAAGAAAAAATGCTGAGTTCCACCCAATCTATTTGGGTTGGAACAACATGAAGGAATTAAGTTAATTGATTAGGTTTTACAAATTTAAGTGGATTGATCACAAAACAATTAAGTTGTCCCCATAAAAACTCAAGAATTGTATTGTTTCAGCTCATTTTATATAAGTTCTTTGAACAACAAACAGTCATATTTTGAGTGTAGAGAGAGAGGGACATTAGGACTTGAGCATTTCAACGCATCACAGTAAAACTGTGACAAAATTGTATTGTATTATTGTTTTAAAGTAGAATTTACTTCTCAAAAGTAATATATATACGTTATTTGTAGTGAATAATTATTATAGTTCTTTCAGTGTTATTTTATATTATTTATTCAGATTTTTTTTCTACAATTAAAGAGTTTTATTATAAAAATGTTCAAAAAAGGACAACAAAAAATGTAACAATAATCTGTGCAAAATGTAAAATAAAGCACGAATACAAGACCAAAAACAAGGAATATATACATCAGAATTATTAGCCCCCCCCTTTGATTTTTTTTCTTTTTAAAATATTTCCCAAATGATGTTAAACAGAGCAAGGAAATCACAGCATGTCTGATAATATTTTAATATTTTTCTTCCGGAGAAAGTCTTATTTGTTTTATTTCAGCTAGTATAAAAACAGTTTCAAATTTTTTAAAACCTATTTTAAGGTTAAAATTATTAACCCCTTTGAGCTGTATAATTTTTTCGATTGTCTACAGAACAAATCATCATTATACAATAACTTGCCTAATTACCCTAACCTGCCTAGTTAACCTAATTAACCTAGTTAAGCCTTTAAATGTCACTTTAAACTGTATAGAAGTGTCTTGAAAAACTTCTAGTCAAATATTATTTACTGTCATCATGGCAAAGATGAAATAAATCAGTTATTACAAGTCGAGATCGCATTTATGTAATCACCTACAGCATGCGAATCTCTTTGCTTGCGTGCCGATTTCCTCTGCTCGTGCACAAAACTTATTGCACACCCCCTCAAATATACGCTGCTCAAGCGCAATCATCTTGTGCACTCTCAAATAAACGCAGCAGAAGTGCGATTTAGTGCGTTTATGTAACGAGTATGTCTCCAACATTTATTAGATTTGCTAGGAATATTTATGAATGTCTCCAATAGACCTACAGAGCGATATTAATGCATCCTGAAGTAAAGTGAAACGGCTATACGTCGTGTTTAGCCAGTCAGTCAGTCAGCATGTCACCTTAAAGGGTTAAACAAATAACGCACAGCACTACTACGGTTACAGAAAAGTTTGCGCTGTTATAATTCACTTACCTTTTAATACGTTTTGGTGCGATTTATAACCCGCTATCAAAAAAAACAAAACACGACTGAATGATTTGAGTGAGAAGCTGTAATGCAGCTGTAATGCAGCTGTGGTGGGATCAATTTTGGCGTGGCGCCCCAGATTGCGCTGTTAATTCTCTACCAAATATAGTCATTCTTATTCATCTAGTACGATAAGCAATCTTATTTAAATTTTTGTATGATATATTATTGCTTGTTTTTATATATATATATATATATATATATATATATATATATATATATATATATATATATAGATAGATAGATATAGATATATAGATATAGATATAGATATATCTATCTATATATATATATATATATATATATATATATATATATATATATATATAAATATATATATATATATATATATATATATATATATATATATATATATATATATATATATATATATATATATATAAAGCAACCAATAATTTATTATTTTATGGAATAAATATGTAATATATATGTAATATTTGAATAGTATTCCAGAAAAAATAAATGTAGAAAAAAATATGATTTCATGCACTCAAATAAGGATGTTTGTTGTTTATTTTATCTTCAGTCTACTTAAATTTGTAAAAATTAATAAGTTAACTTAATTTCTTTATGTTGTCCAAACACAAATCAGTTGTGTGTTGTTTTTTTATTTTATTTTACAGTTTAGGGCCTCATATATCATTTGTTTTATGTTTTCCAGCTCAAAGTTCATGGTGAGATCATTGCTTTGAAGCAAGCAGAGTAATCCAAGAGTGTTCTGCTTTAAAGTTTTGCTATATTATGAGAAACCAAGCAACTGACCTCAGATCAGCATGAAGGGCAGAGGTTTAGTTTATTGTTAGTCTGGCAGGTGGACCTTCCCTCCCTCCCTCCCCTTTCACTGGAGCACTGCTGCTCTCTGACCAATCACAGCTCCTCCTGTCTTATCACATATTCAAAATGCAAGGCGGTTCAAATTTATGCTTGTTTTCTCCTGCTGTCCTTTATCCTCCAGTGGCAACATATGCATAGTGGCGGTTAAGTCTTTGAATAGCTGCGAGGCTTCACATTTGAATTCATTTATAAGATTTCTGACACCCCATGTGTCATGCGTGCACTTTGGGACATTTCGGTAAATATTCAAGCTGTTGGTTTTACTGTAACATGGACTGTCAGAAGGCACAGAAAATGGCACTGAGCCGTTTAAGACAATGGCAGAGATCAGCTTTTCTTTTACAAACTCATGGTGAGTCTTTGTTGAAATACTTCAGTAACATTAAAGTGCTATCTGCAGTTTAAATAGTGTACAATAAATAAGAGTATACCCTTCTGAGTCTGAAATTGATCAACCTTTTTCCCCTTTGTTTTATTGACATTAGCTACTGTATAAGCTAGTTTTACTGAATGGGGATGAGACAATTGCTTGCTAGTTAATAAGTTGGAGCAAACACAACAGATACATACAGCCACATACACTAAACATTTCATATATTTGAATGCTAAACATTCACTCAGGCTTTACTTGTTTAGTTAAATTTAAGAATTTTCCAAAGAGCTTTCATTCATTCATTTTCATTCGACTTGGTCCCTTATTTATCAGGCAACACCACAGTGACAGTGATGTAGATGAAGACACTTTAATGTGTCTGACTGCACACGTCACAGCGTTTGAGAGACACTGATCTGATGGCCTGACTCTGCTGCAGGTCTGGAGGAAATATGTCTATGTCAGTGCACATATTAGTGGAACAGCAGCTGTTGTGTCATATGCTATGCTCTAATAATTTGAGCATCCATTACACCTGCAAGTCTGACTGGTTTTTAGGCCCACATATGTAGATTTTTTTAATTAAAATATATATTAAAAGTTATAGGCATAAAATTACTCATACTGGAAAAGTCATGATAAAATAAGTTCAGCTTCAGCAAGGAATAATGATAATAATAATAATAATAATAATAAAAAATGTAATAATATTTCACAGTATTGCTGTTTTACTGTGTTTTTGACTAAAGTAATGGTTTAAAAAAAAACTATTTGGTTTAGCATGCTGATCCCTGACATTTTCAAACCTGTGAAAAAGTAAAGTTATTGTTTCTATGTTTTATGTCTGAAAAAAAAAATAATAATACAATTTATATATATATATATATATATATATATATATATATATATATATATATATATATATATATATAACATAGAAACAAAAACTTTACTTTTTCACAGGTTTAAAAATGTCATGTGTCAAAAAATGTCAAATGTCAATATATTAATATATATATTGCATGATTTGTTGCTATTTTCACCCTAATTTTCACGTTTTGCGCAACATTGTTTAAATAGCAAATCCATTTGCGGCACTTTGTTGACTCATGGGTGTGCTGGTCTATAAAGTAGCTGTGTTAAGGCGCATTGCTGCCGTGTTGCTGTTTTGAGGAACTGAAATAGGCCGCATCATTGACCAAGTAAAAGCTGGTCTAAAGCTGGTCCAGCACAGAGCACATTAGTTATGAGCCTATACAGGTTCAAAGACTTAATACACACAGGATGTAGAGCAATACACAAATATCTTTACAAATAAAAAAAATATAAAGGATTAAAATGTTACAAAAATTATTATTTTCTACATAAATATTAAAAACCACTGCCTTCATGTTGGGGGTCTTTTTCAGTTTATTCATGACAATTTGTATTTGTATAATAATATTATTAGCAGTATTATATATCTTATCCATATTTATATTTGTTTTTATTAAAACAATAAGTTTTTGACCACACTTTATCATTGTTTATTTATTCATTTGCTGGAAATTAGAACTAAATTTAGAAATAGATTTGAAACAAATCTTTGTGCTTAACAAACGAAATTGAATATGTAAGCTAATGAATGTCTTCAGTGGAATGTGTACAACACAGTAAGGAGTAAAGAGTAAAAGTGAAGTCAAGAGAAAGTAGAGAGGCCGAATAGAGGAAACTCATTCTTTATCTCGCGCAGATGGCCTGTTAAACTGTTTTCTTGATAGTGAAGCATTCACTTTTTCCATTCAGTTTTTCCATTTACAAAGTCCACCATGTAAATAGCAAATGGGCCACAGAGTGGCGCAACTGACTTTTAAATGAAATGGGAGATGAGACGCTGATTGGTTTAATGCATTTTATGCTCAAAACACACCCAGAACTCATTAAGAGAATAAACACAACTCTGTTAGACCATGCGCTGTGGCGCGAAGCGTATTTTTTTGTCCTTAAAATAGCAAAAGTGGATTCAGACACGCTCTTAATGCTTTTGCGTCATGCACTTTAGACTTTGCGCTTAGATCGTTAAAATATAGCCCTTGGTTTCTAAACCATTTTTAAAAAATTGTACCTCAAATATTAAAATTAGTTGTATTTTTTATTTACTTATTCAAATTATATGTATTTATTCATTTTTCAACCATTAATTTGGTCACACTTATGTCACACTACAATATGGTTTCATTAGTTAATGTTAGCTAATGTATTTATATTAATACTTCTATATTAATACATCTATATTGTATTTATATTAATAATTGTACAGCAATTCTAATGCATGCTTGTTAACATTAGTTAATGCACATGAGATAACATGAACTAACAATGATCAACTGTATTTTCATGAACTAAAGTTAAATAACATGAACAAATACTGAAATAAATGTATTGTCTATTGTTTGTTCATGTTAATAAATGCATTAACTTGCATGAACTATTACAACCTCATTGTAAAGTGTTACTATTCATTTTAACTGATTGCAAAAGTCGTTATTTGTTTTTTGCTTTATGCTTAATTTGTTTTTCTGTGCCCACAGGTCAGCTTAAACTGATAGTCACTCCAGGTCGAGGGTGGCTTTATATTCAAGGTAAGTAAGAACCACTACATACTTTATACAAGTACACTACCTGACAAAAGTCTTGTCGTTAATCCCAGTTGTAAGAGCAACAAATAAGAACTTGACTTCAAGTTAATCATTTGAAAAAGTGGCAGAAGGTCGATTTTTCAGATAAATCATCTGTAGAGCTGCATCTCAATCATCTCAAATACTGCAGACGATCTATTGGGGCCCACACTGACCCAAGATTCTCATAGAAAAACAGTCAAGTTTGGTGAAGGAAAAATCATTTGGGGTTACATTGAGTATGGGGGTGTGCGAGAGATTTCCAGAGTGCATGGCAACATCAACAGCCTGAGATATCAAGACATTTGTGCTGCACATTACATTACAAACCACAGGAGAGGACAAATTCTTCAGCAGGATAGCGCTCCTTCTCATACTTCAGTCTCCACATCAAAGAGATCAAAGAAAAATCTAAGAAAAAGGTCAAGGTGCTCCAGTATTGGCCATCCCAGTCACCAGACATAAACATTATTGAGCATGTCTGGGGTAAAATGGAGGAGGCATTGAAGATGAATCCAAAGAATCTTGATGAACTCTGGGAGTCCTGCAAGAACGCTTTCTTTGCCATTCCAGATGACTTCATTAAGTTATTTGAGTCATTGCAGAGATGTATGGATGCAGTCCTCCAAGCTCATGGGAGTCATACACAATAGTCATTCTTTTTCCACTACACCATGACTTTATATTCTATACTGTACATTATTTCTGTTAAGTGACAAGACTTTTGTCTAAGGAAAGTCAGACTTTACTGTCCTAATTAAATAATTAAAAATCAAGGCATGATCATATTTTATATGGGTAAAATAAGTGTAATCTAGAGGCCTTTGCCTTTCATATAAGCCACTTCTGATACCAAATGATCAACTAGAAGTCAAGTTATTATTTGTTGTTCCTAAAACTTGGATCGATGACAAGACTGTCAGGTGTTCTATACAATCCCTAACTCATAAATTGAGAACTTCATTAATTATGTTCCCCTGTTAATTCACAGTTTTAGAGGCCAGAGGACTCATGGGAAGAGAATACAGACCATGTGACTCATATGTAAAAGTAGGTATTTGACAGATGCAGTCAATGCAGTTTGTTCATATGAGGCCATGTGTCCGCGAACAACCTATTTTTCCCCGAGCTGACAGGCAGCAATAACTTTCCCGGTCACTGTTGGTGATGATGTGTTATTATTTTTGTCATTATTTGTCGCATAATCCTCCGTTGGATGTCTGCCCTCGAAATGAACCCATTTTCATGTCAGCCTGAGCAGGATTCAGGCATGAGAAAGCATCAGTTGCGTTGGCAGCTGTCCACTCAATTCCTGATTCAAGTGTTGATTGATTTTCCCACTGAATATGTCCGCTAGCAATGTTAAACAAGAGCACTTAGCAGCCACCATCACCAACACGTGTTTGTTTATTCCAGATAAGCATCGCTCCGGATGTTGACCACAGCAAGCGTTGGAAAACCAGGACTGTTCTGGACTGCAAGAGTCCTGTTTTCAACGAGGGCTTTATGCTGTGAGTGACTCGTTTATCGTTTTGGTGTTTGCTACAGACTTGTACTATGGTGTTTAAGACTAGGAAGCGGAAGACTGCCATGTTATCTCGTAGATGAATAATTTATGTTAAACATCATGTGCCCTCTGACCCCTAGTCTAAAAGCCTCTCTATATCTCTATCAGTCTTCTGGACAGAGACTTTAAGGCTGGGTGTCCTGCTTCTCTTTTGTTAGAAAAGAGTCAAGTCTTCGCAGGAGAGGGCCATTGTGTTTTTGGATGACGCTGGACTTTGATGGATGAGCTTTTGAAGTGTTGTGTATTTGTTACAGAGACGTGGATGAAGATGATCAGAAGAAGAGGCTGTTGGTAACAGTGTGGAATCGCGACCGTAATTCCAGGTAGGACATGTGTTATTATTTTTTTTAGCTTAAATGTGACATTTCCCAGTGATGGGTTGCAGCTGGAAGGGCATCCGCTGCCTAAAACATATGGTGGATAAGTTGGCGGTTCATTCCCCAAATTAATAAAGGGACTAAGCTGAAAAGAAAATGAATGAATAAATGTGCCATATAATGCAAATCTGGATCTACCTAGTGTTATATCCCTTCCGTTACTTTTTTAATAGAATAGGGTATATGCATTGGTATGCAGAAGGACTTTTTCAGTAACCTGAGTCAAACGCTTCCAGTGAACTGTGTGGCATAACAAAATCGGCGCGTTTAAGGTCTGTTTTCTTTAAAAAATCAAGGATCTTCTTTGCCTGATTGATCTACGATAGAAAGTGGGTCTCAGAATGTACAAGAAGCACTGCATTAAATTACATTTTCCCCGTCATGTCTTTAAAATATAAACATTTATTTTACCCCAGTATTCTCAATGGAGAATAGCCTGCTGATCCTGATGGGTGCGTGCGTGTGAACGGCTTTTTATCTCGTTTTACGCTTGAACAACTAAATGAATGCCGAAATCTATTTAACTGATTAAATAGATTTAACTGACTATTTAATTGACTCATTTTAATTACATTACAACATTGATGCTGTAAAAGGAACCTTATAAAATTGAAAATAGCCACATTAACTTTTCACCGGAAGTTTATCGGTATGGGAAGAAACACTAGCTGCATATATACCCTATTATGGCACCAGTGTGCATACACTCATAGAAAACAGTGTTTATGTATAGAATATGTGTAGAAGTCGTGGCTTTTTGTTTCTGATGTGCGATGGACTTTAAAAAGCAGTTCTCAGCCGTCCATCTGTTTACAGTACACTAGAAAGCAAAATGCAGGATATACGGATTAAATTTACTTAAATTTTATAAATTTAGCTTAGCACCACACTGAAGAGGCCTATTGGCTATTTAAGTATTTTTTGTTTGTTAAACATGTATATTGTCTAATTTGTTGCATATGTTAAAATGCATGCAAATGCATCGAGTCATATTACTCGATGTTGTTATAATGGAAGTCAATGGGGCAAAAACAGCCACCAACACAACGAAAGGGTAGTTATTTTAAAGAATACACAATGATTAAGTAGACCTAATTAAATGAATTTAATAAACAATGATTAGTTAACTAATGACTTTAATAAATAACTTCTGGTTGCATAAGAAAGAATAAGGTGGACAGCCCTAGAATAAATTAGCATCATATTTTCATTTTTGTGTGAACTAACCCTTTAATGAATATAGTTGAAGATAAATGCTAGTTAGATGTAAACTGTGAGTACAGTTGTTTTAGTGTATATTGAATGCTGCAAAAATGCACGTACCAGTGCCCAATTGACTCACAAAAATCAATGTTATTGGCAGTTTTCAGTACCAGCAGCGTTACAGGGCAGTGAACAAACATGATCTAAGTGGGGTTTGCCAATATGAAGATCATCATGACGTTATCAGGAGTTCAAATATTCCCGCTTGACATTGTGTTTTTGCCCACAGGCGCAGTGACTTCCTGGGCTGTATGAGTTTCGGTGTCCACTCCCTCATCACTTCATCTAAGGTAAATATCCTGTT